>NC_135497.1:332712333-332842329 GCF_052857255.1 Amblyomma americanum
GTTTCAACAACACCCCAAGCACGAGGTGAGCAGTGCATGTCAAAATCTTTTGACAGTTGTTATGCTTTCATATATTTATCTCTTATATACTGCCACTGCTTTGTCGCAGTAGCAACAGAGGACCAAGTTAATGCCCAAACATCCTCGAAACTGTCGTTGACAGGAAAGCTTGATATTCTCATTAGAACTGCCCGAGTGACAGTGTTTGGCGATTATGAAACTCCAGCTCTGAATAAGCAATTCAGAATGATTGAAAAGCAATCGAGGTGTAGACTATCCGGGTGTACAGATAACGCTGGAAATGTTACAACCGCTGTGAGAACGTAACGAATTTTGGGCAAGGCGCCGAATTTCTCAGCAGATGAGCTGCGAAACATGACCTATTTTAGCTTAACTAACTCAGATTCACTGTTTGAAACATCTCTGGTACCACCCTTTCTTATTAGAACTCCAGGTTTGCGGATTTTCACGCGGTAGTGGCAGTTTTGTCTTCCAAACGGCCCGATGCGGGATTGCGCTCTATGCAGCCGAATGGGTGCGTGTGACCCAACATGTTGCCGTCGGGGGCAGTGTCCTCACCCTGAAAGCGGAGGCGAGCGGCCATCCAGGCACCCTACCGGCTCCGTTTTTTAAGCGATAGCATGGAATCCGCACCGAAACAAAAACCCGGCGCCGCTGCGTCGTGCAGAAAAATCCTTGATGCCCGCAAGCCTCCCAGGATTGCAGGCAGTGATGCGGGAAGTGATGCGGCCAGTGACTGCGGGTAGTGATGCCCGCAAGCCTCCAAGCCTCCCAGTGCACGGGCCTGCCTACTGGCTCAAGCCGAACCACGCTCGCCGCCGCGTGCTGAAAGTAGGAGAGTTATAGTATAGGAGAGCAAAGATAGAAAGAAAAGGCGCGCGCTACTATGCGCCGGGCCGATCCCGGAGGCAGTGCAATATCGGGCCTTCCCGTGCCAGAGGGCTTCAAGCCAAGCACGCCGCCTGTGCGATTTCAGTCCACGTTAAGGACCCCCAAGTTGTCAAAATTATTCCGCAGTCCTCCACTACGGCACCTCTTTATTCCTTTCTTCTTTCACACCCACCTTCATCCCTTCCCTTCTTTTATGCGGGAACTCCTGATCAGTAGCCGAGCACCTTAACCACTGAGCCACCACGAAAAGTAATAATAATAATAATTGGTTTCGGGGGAAAGGAAATGGCCTAGTATCTGTCTCATATCTCGTTGGACACCTGAACCGCGCCGTAAGGGAAGGGTAAAGGAGGGAGTGAAAGAAGAAAGGAAGAGAGAGGTGCCGTAGTGGAGGGCTCCGGAATAATTTCGACCACCTGGGGATCTTTAACGTGCACTGACATCGCACAGCACACGGGCGCCTTAGCGTTTTTCCTCCATAAAAACGCAGCCGCAGCGGTCGGGTTCGAACCCGGGAACTCCGGATCAGTAGTCGAGCGCCCTAACCACTGAGCCACCACGAAAAGCAATTTTCAATTTTCAACACGACCCGCCGCGGTGGCTCAGTGGTTAGAGCGCTCGGATACTGATCCGGAGTTCCCGGATCGAACCCGACCGCCACGGCTGCGTTTTTAAGTAGCAAAAATGCTAAGGCGCCCGTGGGCTGTGCGATGTCAGTGCACGTTAAAGATCCCCAGGCGGTCGAAATTATTCCGGAGCCCTCCACTACGACACCTCTTTCTTCCTTTCTTCTTTCACTACCTCTTTAATCCTTTCCCTTGCGGCGCGGTTCAGGTGTCCAACGATATCTAAGAGATAGATACTGCGCCATTTCCTTTCCCCCAAAACCAATTATTATTATTATTATTATTATTATTATTATTATTATTATTATTATTATTATTATTATTATTATTATTATTATTATTATTATTATTATTATTATTATTATTATTCAAGACGCGGGTCACGTGTCCATCCTGAGTGAGGAAGTTACTGTGCTTTTCCTTCTCTCGTAATCTCGTCCTCTAGAAGGGCGGAGAGCACTGCGATGCGCAAAGGCATACCGCTGAATGACACTTAACGCCCACCAAGGCCTTCGGCGAACTGTCGACACCATTGATAAAAACCTCTGTCGTCATCATAATGAGAGCGCACTGGTTCGCTTTTACTGCATGATTTTGGAAAATTTTTCGCGCATTCCTGGAAATACTGCGCATGCAACCGGAACTACAACCCGGGTCCTGAAAGATGACTAAGGAGAGGCAGTACCCCGGTGGCTTGGCTCCAGCGGCAGTATGGTGACTCCAGATTGTATCTATGTTGGCATTTGTGGTTTGGCCACTGTTTAGTCCTATTACGGAGCGATCAAAAACGGATGAGATACTAAAATACTTCACCCTACTTCAATTTTGTTATCGATCGTAAACGCCCAACCATACAGACTTCAAAAAGCCATCTTCGTCGATTTCGAACCAAGCGCTCCTTGCAGTTTGCTCGGAAGGCACGTAGCCTTCACGGCCTTCGTTCAAAATTTTCTGCGCACATAGGTCAACAGTAGAGTAGCTTCATTTCAGACGCCGCGTAGAGAACAATAACACGGCGTGGAATCGGCTGCTTTCGTGCAAAGCGGCTTGTTGATGTTTTACCGCCGCCAGAGGACCGCTGCGGAAGCAATAGCGCAACTTCTTACGCTTTTTGTTTTTCTTAATATATTCCAACATTAAAGGGACCGCCCGGTGGCCGGGGGAGCCAGCGGACGCACCTCGCCTCGGCTCCGTGGATTTTCATTCGGGACGACGCATCTTCGACGTGAAATGGACTGATACCACCCATAATCGTTCAGCGAAGGTGTTCGGCACCCGTTCCACCATTTTTCCGTGTAATTAAGACCATTTTTGCCCGAGAAGGACTCTACCGCTCCGAGCCAGGCGCGGAGCACTAGGCCTCGCGTTGTAAGTAGCGCAAATAGGGCCCCCGCCGCTGCTGCCGCCGGTTAGGCCTACGGCCACGGGCGCGTCTAGACTCACCTCGCCTCAGTATTCACCTCAGCAATGACGGTTTACGGCGTAGAAAGACGAAATCAACCCCGAACAGTTCGCTAACGACCCGCGTTCGTCGAGAGCAATCCCAGCCCGCAATGTCTTCCCCAACCAAGCCACTTCGAATCCGGCTCTGAACCAAGCCTCCCAAGTTCACCCACCCGCCGGCCCGGCCCGGCCATGTCGGCGTCGCCCAACTAAGGCAAGACTATTCCTCCAAAACCTATACGTCATGCTCCACTACCAAAAAACCCGCCTACGGATCTTAATTTTCCGACCTGGTGGCGGATTAGATCTTGGACAATGCAACGGCGGCGCCCTGCTGCCTATTGTGTGCGCGACTGTTAAGCTCAACCACCATGACGCCCGGCAGCACCACCGACTCAGAGTTAGCCCACACAATAACTCATTCACCATCAGCACCCCTGCCGAGGTGCGTGCCAAAAACTAAGACCGACAAGCAATTCCCGGTAAAGGCTTACATCGCTGCGCCCGACGATGCCGTACATGGAATTCTCAACAGCACAATCTGCAACATATTAAACTACGTCGTCGCACTAAACCCTAGACGATCCTGCACAATAGCAGACACGCGCCCTTTAGGCCGCATTAAATCAATCCTGATCACCTTCATCAAAACCAAGGAGGTTCCTAAGCGGCTCAACTTCTACGGAGCCGTCTATAACTGCCACCCCTTCAAAGCCAAGGTATAGGACTGTTTTAACTGTTGGAGACCGGGCCACCGATCGGACGCCTGCCCGCAAGCTGTCAGCGACCGATGTCACAGATGCGGCGACAGCCATCCGGCAACTTCAACTCCAACGTGCGACTCGAAATGTATTCTGTGCGGTGGCTCGCACTTCAAGGGATAAAAAAAGTAAAGACGGTTCGATCGGGCTGGAAATTCGAAATCCAACACCAAAGCCACCACCACAGACGATCCCGCGGCGTCTTCATCCACCGAGAACATGGCTCGGCATTCCCGATCATCACGCAGCCGCCTTTGGGGCATCTTCAGAACCGAGTCCAGGTCCGCCTCACGGAAAAGCCAGCACAGGAGCCGGTCCTCCTCCTCCCGCCACACCCGGGACAAAAAGCCTAGCCCATGGATAAACAGGTGAGCCGGAAGCCCGGACGTCCCTCGCTCGCTAAAGAGAATGAAGAGCTTAGAGCACAACTGCGATAGTAGAGTTTAGAAATTGCAGAGCTCTGACAACAATTACAGGTACTTCTCAGGAGAAAACAGCCTACAAAGAATTCGGTCACCTAAAACCCAGTACAAGCTATCACACTCAATAAACCCACTCCTTCCCTGCCACAACCTCCTCCTTATGCGCTGCGTCACCTACTCGCAACCTTAAGCGCAAGGCCCAATTCGAAAATGACTCCCACAACTCGGTAGACACAGCTGCGCTCACTCAGCTAACCTCTATAATTCAAAGCCTCGAACAAAACGTGAAAGCCCTACGCACTGATGCTGCAGAATGGATGGCGAGCATTGCAGGCCGGCTGATTCCCCTCGAGTAATGTCAAGGCACACACGAAGCCTATATGGCTCAAATCCAGCCCCACATACAAACATTCATCACCCAGCAAAACAGTCCAAATCTCATAGACCCCTCAGTCGCCCCCCAACATGGCTGAACAACGTAGATGCATTTGAGTCAACCAGTGTGCTGCCACGAACGCGAGTAGCGACACTGGTCCACCGTAACTTTACTGCAATTGAGCAAGCTTTGGAGCTTGATGACATAGACGGCCCCCTAGTAGAACTCTTACCCCGCGCAGGCAAGGGCAGCAGCCTCTTCATATTAAACATATATAGCCCGCCAGAAGTCCATCCGCCAGCTCTCATTGCAGCAACACGCAAGGCACTCATCACCAGTGCGGGCAACCCCTTCCTGATAACTGGTGACTTCAACGCCAACCACACCCGTTGAGGCTACCGTAAAAACTGTCGTAGAGGCCCCTCGGTTTGGACTTTCACCTGGAAAAATGCTTATCCCTGCTCCATGACCTAGACCAACCCACAAGGATCGTAACAAGTATTCAACGCAACCCCAACCCGGACCTAACCCTCTCAAAACACCTCCCAACAGTCATTGGACAAACACGCAGCACTCGTTCGGTAGTGGTCGCTATATACTCAGCTCTGAACTCACCTAAAAACCTTAGCCCAGGTAAGAAAACGGCGCCTGAAGGTGATGGACCTGGGACAAGTTTCGTCAAGTCCGACGAGACGTCCCAGACACCATCACAGATCTGTACACCTGGGCACAAATCCTCACAAGGGACGTGGCTGAAGCAACGTCCACAATACCTGAAACATAAAATGCAGAGACGACAGACAGTCGTCTACTACATCTTTGGGAAGCGCATGCCAGCCTTCAAAAAGGTTGCTCGCTCATAAACAATATCGGCTACTCAAGCGGACTCAAGCACACATGCAAGCCGTCTGGGACGCCAGCGATGGGGCCAGCTGTGCGATCGTATGAGGGGCAACCTCGGCCTCAAAGACACGTGGACATTTATCCGATGGTTGCTTGAATCAGGAGACACAAAAGAAATGCAAAGTAAAAATGTAAAACGCATTCTATACAGGCTCCCTCTACAGGATGATGTCTTGTTAGACGCTCTAAATGTACCGTACAATACCTTACCACAACTCCACGTACCCCGCTCCCTTCCACATGGGAAGTTAAAGCCGCCATGCAGAAACTACACACCACTTCGGCTGCGGGGGCAAACAAAATCAACAAGATGCCCAGGAATCTGAACGAGCGCTCTGTGCCGGCCATAACAGACCTCTTCTAGTGCTGGCAAGCTGGAGAGCTATCAGCCCAATAGACGCACGCCCGTATAACATTTATTCCGAAACCAGGCAAACCACTAGATCTAAATAACCTACGCCCAATCTCCCTTACATCCTGTCTAGGCAAACTGCTTGAACATGTGGTCCTGGAACACTTACAGAACCATATGGACGAACAAGACCTAGTCCGGCACAAAATGATTAGCTTACGCATTTACCTGTACACACAGGACGTTATGCTTCAGATCTTGGAAGAGACCCTCCACTCCCGAAATGCAAAACGCACGCGAGAATACTAGTTTTGCACCTAACCAAAGCCTATGACAATGTCAACCACTCCGCCATCCTATAAGTGCTCTCGGCACTAGGAACCGGCTCGCGCACCTTCAAATACATGTCAGCTTTTCTAAGACACAGCACAGCAAAAATCTGCTTCTACTCTCTCCCCTCCCCAACCTGCGCACTCGGCAGCTGAGGCACCCCGCAAGGGTCAGTCCTCTCGCCGCTACTCTTCAACATAACAATCATTCCCATGGCCAAAGCGTTGAACGCAGTACGTAATCTGTCGCACTCCTTCTTTGCCGACGAGATTACACTGTGGACAACCACAGGAAATGCCGGAGCCATCGAAGAAACTTGCAGGCCGGTGCCGACGTGGTGGGCAGCGCATGCTGCAACCGTCGGCCTGCCCTGCTGCCCTACCAAATCCGATTTACTCATTCTTCGACCATTTAGATGTAGTTCGGACCTAGCCACCCCCCCCCCCCCCGCCTCAAATACTACTCACGTTGGACGGCACCCCCATCCCAGAGGTGGAAAAGGTCCAATCATAGGCATCCTACTCGAGAGCAACGGCAAGAACACCGCCACGATAACCATAACCAAAGCCACAAGCACCCTATAGCAGACCATGCAGCTTATACGACGAACTGCCAACCGACACAGGGGAATGAGCGAAAATAACCTCCGTCGTCTAGATCAAGCATTCGTGGTCAGCCGCACACTATTCTCGCTCCCATATCTCTTCGTCACGACACAAGCAATGAGAAAATCAACGCCCTGATTCGTCAGCCATACAAGACCACACTCAACCTTCCTCGACACCTCCAACGAACGGCTCTTACTCATTGGCATACATAGCACACTAACCGCGCTTACAGAAGCTCACCGCACGGCACAACTTGAACACCTTTCCTCCACCACCACAGGCTGCAGCATCGTTAACAATTTAGGCCCTTAACCCAACCAACATTCTTCGACCTACATACCTGAACCCCGGGGCCACCCAAAAGCTTCTAACAGTTCATCCACTCCCGAAAAACATGTGCCCAGTACACCACCAAGCTCGACGAGCAGCAAGAGCCCAATCACTACACAAACGCTATCAACAACACACGCACGCTGTCTACGTAGATGCAGCGGTGTACACCACGCAACCGGCCTTTGCCATTAGAGCAATCGGACCACAATCTTTCACCATCTAGCAGCTGTATAGCTCCTAACGTACACATCGCTAAAAGCCGAAGAAGCTGCAATTGACCTTGCGATCTCCTGAACCACTGCCTCACTCAGATTTAGTGAATCAAAAACCACGATCAGAAACTTTGCAAAGGGCGGACGCACGCCGTCGCACATAAAATTCTGAATTCATCTCGCCCCCCCCCCCCCCCCCCACTAGGCCCATTCAACTCAAATGGGTCCCCGCGCACGGGGCCAGGCAATGAAGCCCCCCCTGACACCGCTCCAGCGTACGTCAACCGACAGGGCAAGCCTCAGAGAAGTGAGCGCCCGTGACCGAATGATCACATACCACGAGATTTCACTCACTATCCTCACTAAATCACTCACTAAATTAGAGCAGGTGATGTAGCGCCAGCTACAATCTCGCACCTTTCTCTCCCCCGCCCATTTATCACTAATGCACCCAGAGCTGTTATCTCATGTGTTCAGCCCCAAGAGCTGCTTTCCATCACATATTCTACATATGATCCGAGTTCCAGCCGCCATTAGAGTGGCAACTCACTGACCTCGAGCGATGGGAGGTCGCGGTGTCCAGCTCCTACCCAGCTGTCCAAAAGCAGCTGGTGGTCTGAGCTTGGGACGTCGTCGGGGGTACCGACTGCTGGCCACTTCACGAGACCAAGAGCCAACCCAAGAATAGCCTGATACGGCTTTAAAGCGAAAGCCTTTAATGGCTCATACTATCGTCCGTTCGTAGAGATGTCCCGCGTGTAACTCGAGAACTAAAAAGATAGCAGAAAATGAATAGCTGCTTCAGATAGAAGAGGAAAAAATGAGCCTAGAAGCCGAGTTTGATGACTTTAGACAAAGTATTTAATTAATTATAAACAAACATGTCGAAATTGCGTCGAAATAGCGCGGGCGTCGATATAGCCACGGGAACGGTGTGACGTCACATCGACCAGAAGTCGTCACGGCATAGTGAAAATTTTCACATAACGGTCGGAAAAACGTCACATTTGTGTCAAATTAGTAGGGAAAATGTGTAATTAAGCGTAATTAACACTTAAGACCCCCTAAAGATGCATAATTTGGGTATCGATATAGTCACGTGAACGGTGCGACGTGTGACAAGCAGTGGAACTTTCTGTAAATCTAGCAGTGACTGACAGGTGCTGCGGTGTGTGTGATTGTGTGGGAGAAAAAAAAGCAAAGACCCAAGACTTCCTTCAAGCAATGCAGTACTCACTTGCAGTGAAGTTAGTCACCCCGATAAGCTAGGCAAGGACCAAGTATGCCAGCTGCCTCGACTTAGTCTTCCAAACATACGGCAGCGTAAACTATCTCGACTACATATCACTACTCTTCAGCGATCACAAAGCAGCAATCCTAGACGCCGACCCATTCAAACATAAGACCTTCATCGGCCATGAACGCCGAGTAGACACCTTCCCAGAAGATGACATCGAAGCAATGTAGACCACAGAAGTCGCCAAGAGTAAGCGCCTCCAGCGCTTCACGAGAACATCCGTTTCAATAAACCATTAGCACACCCAGAAAGAGTTGTCGCGTACTTCAATCGCAATCCAGCACTCGCACACAGTAAGCAATCACCCGCAATCGTTCGCAATAGCAGCATGCCAAGGAAAGGCTTTCGCCTCGCAACACTTTAGTTGCCAAAGTGTCTCGTAATTTTTTAATAATGTTTACCACGACTACCACCCAAATTTAAATACAATGTCTTGGCAAAAAAATCAGTTATTTTGATCGCTGCGTATTGTCTTTTTACAAATATTAACTGATGGTCCCTTGCCGTGTAAATAAATGCTCTCGGGGCGCCGCCCTCGTGTCAAACGGCGACGTCTCATCGTTTCGTCATTTTGGCGTCACTGTCAATAACTTTTGACCCGGTTTGTGATCGTTCTGTAATATGGTCCCTAGTCTCCTGCTGGCCATTGTCAAAATAAACTTCTTCCAAAGAGAGACGTTGCGCCTTTCAGTGCCTACCTCATATTCTTAATCAAGCACCCGCTGCTTGGTGGCTCAGCGGCTTTCACTTGGTGGAGGTGCCGCGATTTTCACCACCGACATGCTGCAGGCGATTTCTGCAGTAGTATTCCGCCTGCTTGGACTGACTAGCATATGTTCAAGCTTCCTCGAGAGTATACTTGAGGAGAATCGATTGACAACAGCGTTAACGAGGCTGCGTCGAGTGAAAGAAAGTGACTGTCGCTCAACTCACCTCAGCCAGGTTCGTATTTATTTTTTCAAGACTTCAACAAGAGTGCCACAAGTGGTAATAATAATAATAATAATAATAATAATAATAATAATAAAGGAAAGGAAAGGAAACGGCGCAGTATCTGTCTCAAATATCGTTGGACACCTGAACCGCGCCGTAAGGGAAGGAATAAAGGAAGGAGTGAAAGAAGAAAGAGGTGCCGTATTGGAGCGCTCCGGAAAAATTTCGACCACCTGGGGATCTTTAAGGTGCACTGACATCGCACAGCACACGGGCGCCTTAGCGTTCTGCTTCCATAAAAACGCAGCCGCCGAGGACGGGTTCGAACCCGGGAACTTAGGATCAGTAGCCGAGCACCTAACCACTGAGCCACCTCGGCGGGTGTGCCACAAGGGCAAAAGCGAGCGTCCAGAGCGGCGGTCGGCGCAGCGGCGGACGTTACTGCCATCAGCGCAGCTATGGAGTCGATGAAGAAAGAGATCTAGGCACCTATCACGCGCGATTTTGCACATACTGCGCGCCTCCCGTTAGAGGTCAAATCCAAGAGCCAGATGACCTTCAGGCTCATTATGAGAGGAGTAGAGCTTTTCGCCCCATAAACTGTCAAGGAGCAGGCTAAAGTCCGGGCCCATGCCGTAAAGAAGAATTCGTTCTTTGACGTTCTGCGAAGCCTTTCATAGTCCGGAGACGTGCCATATTCATCTAAGCGCGACTTCTACGAAGACCATCTAGCGGGGTTCGAGAATTAGAACGCGTCCCTTAGATGCAAAGTTAGACCTAGCCACTTAACCAATTGGGCACTTGCTTCTAGGGTCATGCTGACATTGACGGTCGTTGATAGCTGCTTCAAGATTCAAGTGTTACAGATTGCTGCCACATCTGACACCATGTCGCGTTCCGTTCCTGAGTGGCGCAAGACGGACAGTCGAGAATGCGAGACCAACAACAGGGCTCCAGAACAGAACCTCCAGTTATTTACACGGCTTTTGTTTCGCCTACCAGGCGTCACTACTCACCTGGTAGGTGGCGACCATTAGAAACACGATATTGGCGGAAGAAGGTAACATTCGGAACATATCTTGAAGGGAATTGAAGATGCCGCCTGCAACGTGCTCCTCGCCCTTCTTGCTAAGACCTTGCATCGTGACCGTCTAGCTACTCTGCCAGAGCTTTGACGAGCTGCATGCTCAAGCAGCGTGCTTTGGTTCGCCGTCCGGCTGAAGCACCGTTCGCAGGACTGAACGCAGAGAGCAAGTACTTTCCTCGCCGCAGAAATCAAGAAGTTTGTGCGTGAGGAGGTCGCCCGCCAGCTGTCTGTGCTGCCCCGGACCCCGGCGTCAACATAATTGCTTGCTCCGAAACTAAGGCACAAAATCCAGTGAAAGTTCTCGGAAGTTTTATACCTTCCGGCCATCCATTATCTCCTGTCACTGGCTCATTGCTATTTTATGAGGCCGTCACATAAAACTCCACCTGCCCCAGGTGCTGCGCAGCTTAGTTGTGCCGACGACTTCATGACACACCCAGTTCATGGTGGCGCCCCGCAGATATGCCGAAGCCGTGGCTCGCCGAGTCCCCTAACAAGCGTATTCATTTGCTTCGCCCATGGTGCGCTCGCCACGCACACACTTTTGCTCGATGTGCGGTTTAGCACCCAGCTCCATGGCGCGCACCGGACAGCCGCCAGATTTCTTTCGTGCGCTGCATCCCCGGGCACGCCGCACGCCGTTGTTGATGCCGCATGCCCATGTTTGTCCCGGAACCACTAGCGACAGCTTATGAATAGCCCAGTTCCGGGCACTCATGGGCCCACCACCAGCGACTTCTCATCATTGCCACTCCATGGCTCCATCTCGCCCATGCGCCGACGTTCTCGAGGCAAGGACTGCGTATTCTCCTGAATATCAAAGTTATCGTGTTTCTCCCTCGAACTTTATATCCGTCATAGTTGAAATTTATTGCACACTCGCTGTCGTCGACACTAGTGCGGCCGTAATATTAGTGAGTCTAAAATTATGTCGATACTCTTGCAAGGTGACGACGACTCTTTCCAGCGTATCGCTGCGTACCGGCAACGCTCAGAATCTACAGCCGACCACACTCTGCACAGTAAAAAGGGTATTTATTGACCGGGCGCGGCGACCAACATAGGCAGCAGTTAGGGCGGAGCGGGATAGAACAGCCTGCGGACGGCATCAGCTTCAACGCTAGTCTCGCGCACTGGCGACAAGAGACGGCGATGAAGCGCAGCATTGCGAGTGGTCGTTATCTTCTTCCCTATAGACTGACAGTTTTGTCCGAAAATTAACTCAGCTGTAGTGTGCAGGCCTGTACGGTATTTAAGAAGGCATGTTGTACCGCGCACGTGGGATTTACCTACCAGCACACGCCCTGTACTCCATCTTAGAATTTCTTGACCTAGAGTGGAAGCTATGGGTGCGAGGCGACGTCGTGCATAAGTGCACTGTTGTCACTGGCTCACGGCGCAATCACACAGGCCTAAAAGCCAACTCATGGTGCTCGTAGTTCCCACTCTCCCGCAAAAACTTGGGAAAGATGGTGCAGATTTTGCATGCCTTTCCCTTCCTCACCATCATTTTATGTACCTACGCTTCCTTCTCTTTCTCTCGTCCATCTTTCACTCCCTTCTTCATCCGTTCCCCAGGTGGTCAAGACCTCCACTACGGCACCGCTTTCTTCCATTCTTCTTTCACTCCCTCCTTTATCCACTCCCTTACGGCGCGGTTGGAGTGTCCACCGAGATACGTGAGACAGTTACTGCGTCATTTCCTTTCCTATAAACAAATATATTTCATGGGGCTGTTCAGGGTCCATCAAGAAATGAGACAGTTATCTCACCTTTCCTTTCGTCAAAATGCAATTTTAGGCGCGTTAGCGTTTCGCCTCCATAGGCGGCTGCGTTTCGATGGAGGCCAAACGCTAAGGCGCCCGTGTGCTGTGCGATATCAGTGCGCGTAAAAGATCCCCGGGAGGTCGAAATTATTCCGGAGCCATCCACTACGGCACCTCTTTCTTCCTTTCTTCTTTCACTTCATCCTTTATCCCTTGCTTTACGGCGCGATTCATGGGTCCAACAATATATGAGACAGGTACTGCGCCATTTCCTTTCCCCAAAAACTAATTATATAATTTTGCGCTCACTCACACAGTTACCGCGCCTTTCTTTTTCATTAGCCTAACCTTGCCACCATCGTGTGCGCGTGCGTGTACTCGTTCGTGCGTGCGTGCGTGTGCGTGTACGTTTGTGCGTGCGTGTGCGTGCGTGCGATCGTGGGTATTACAGGGGGGTGGCGGGGGCAGTCATCTGTGGCAACATTTGTGGCGGCAACCAACAAGTCGAATCATCCCGAACAGCTAGCTCTGAAGCGTTCAGACAAGAAAGCAAAGTTATTGCTACCTGCATTGAATCAAAGCAGCTTCTCCGCAAACTTTCTCGTTTTCAAGTCTTGATTTCTTGAAAATCATTATGCAATTGGCGTATCGGCAAGCGAAATATTGAGAAGTGGTTATGAGAACTCTGTAAGGTAGTAAACAGATGCAACTATTCGTCACCGGCGACTGAAGAACGCTTAGTTCGCGACAAGTTCTAATTGTAATACTACTGCAGAAATCGCCTGCAGCATGTTGGTGTGGAGGATCGCGGCACCTCCACCAAGTGAAAGCCGCAGAGCCATCACGCAGCGGGATCTTGATTAAAAGGGTGAGAGGTGAGCACTGACAGGCGCACTTCTCTGCCAGGCTACTCTGAGTGAATGTGGAGAGATGGACGTCTACCTCGAACAGCGTGTAAACATAAAATTCTTTGTGAAGCTTTGCAAGACAGCCACACAGACGTATGAGCTCCTTCTTGACGCCTACGGCAACGAGACATAATCGCGGGCGCCAGTTTTCGAGTGGCACAAGATGTTCGTTTCGGAGACGCCGTCGGTGGAGGACGACACAAGGCAAGGGCGCCCTTCAAACTCACGGAACGAAAACAACGTGGCTTGGATCACGGAAATCGTATAGCAAGACTGCAACATTACAGTCCGCATGCTATAAGATGCTTTCGACAAAAGAAGACAAAAACAAAGACGATGCTGATAGTTTTTCTCGATGCCAGAGGTGTCATACACCACGAGTTCGTCCACAAGGGCAGGCGGTGAATCAGGAGCTTTATATCCGCCTGCTCCATCATATGCATGATGCACTGCGACGCCGTCGCACTGACTTATGGGCATCTGGAAAATGGAGCCTTCTCCAAGATAACGCGAGGCCACACACTGCTTTCAGCGGGAACAAATTTCTCGCCAAGCACAGCATTACTGTACTTCCCCATCTGCCATACTCGCCTGACCTCTCGCCATGCGATTTTTTCCTGTTTCCTCGAGTGAAGAGAGCCCTAAAGGTCGCTGAATGAGAAGCGTGGAGGCCATTCAAGACGCCACGACAAAAGAGCTGACAGCCCTGCCAAAAGAAGCGTTTTCTAACTGTTTCCAAGACCTCGAAAAGCGTTGGAAGCTCTGTACAGACTGCAAGGGAGATAATATCGAAGGGGTGCAGCACAAGTGATTTTAAACGCATTTTTTAATGAAGTCAGTTTGCAACTTTACGGACAAAGGATGTAATCTGCGATCCGCTGGTGACATTGCCTGGGTGAGACACTCAGGAGATGAACTGCAATGCATGATCAATAAGTTAGACACGCAGACTAGAACGGCGGGTCTAAAAATTAACATGCAAAAACCAAAGTAATGTTCAACAGTCTAGCAAGACACCAGCAGTTCACGATTGGTAGCGAGGTGCTAGAACTGGTAAGGGAATACGTCTATTCATGGGAGGGTGTGAACGCTGATCCGGACTATGAAAGGGAGATAAGTATAAGAATGGGGTGGAGCGCATTTGGCTGGTTCTCCCCGGTCATGAATGCCAGTTTACCAATATCCCTAAGGAGAAAAGTATACAACAGCTGTATCTTACCGCTACTTAGCTAAGGGGCAAGAACATGGAGGCTAACGAAAAGTGTTCAGCTTAAGTTAAGGACAGCACAGCGTGCTATGGAAAGAAAATGATAGGTGTAACGTTAAGAAACCGGAAGCGGGCAGGGTGGGTGAGGAAAAAAACGCGGGATATGACATCCTAGTCGAAAACAAGAGGAAGAATTGGGCTTGGGCAGAGCATGTTATGTGAAGGCAATATAACAGCTGGTACTTAAGTGTAGCGGATTGGATGCGAAGAGAAGGCAAGCGTAGCAGGCAGCGGCAGAAAGTTAGGTGGTCGGATGAGATTAAGAACTTTTCGGGGATCGTGTGGTCGCAGCTGGCAAAGAACAGGGTCAATTGGAGAGACATGGGAAAGGCCATTGCCCTGCAGTGGTCGTAGTCAGGCTGATGATGATGTGATGGAATCTAATGCTTGGCACTCCACTGCCGCGACTTTGCTGTCTTAAAGGGCAACTGCACCACTTTTTGAGAACTCTGCGATATTCGACGATTCTTATCTATGTAGGCTCTATGTCAAGCATGCTGTGTTTTTTTCTCTAGTATTCAAAATATTTACGTAATCGACGATTGAATTTTGGGCTTCTCCTCAATCATTGGAGAAGTGCGAGCAAGGTCGGTGTGACGTCACTGAAATTAAGATTTCAAATTAGCGCTGCGTCAACTACACCCTTCCTGTCCATCGTTCGATGCTGTCAAAAACAACTCTCGGAGGGCTTTGCCTTCAGTGGCATTGTTTTTTTTTACTTCAAAGCAATTGTTTATGCGGAGAAAATGCATCGGTATCTTCGATGACGTCAACATGCACCGCCCATTTGACGCTGAGTGCTGCGAAGAAGTTGAAGATCATTGCAATTTTAGTCGGTTATTACGTCCTCATTTCAAATCCTAGCCCAAAAAGACTTTGTATGCTTTATCTGCAAGTTTCACACATTCGACTTATTTAAGCTCGTCGATTTCTAAAGCCCACGGAATTGCCCTTTAAAACCTTAACTTCGTACCTTACCGCACGACGCGGTGGGGGTATCCGCCGTTAGTGAGAAATTTACTGCGCCGTTGCTTTCTTCATAACAGTTTATTATTATTATTATTATTATTATTATTATTATTATTATTATTATTATTATTATTATTATTATTATTATTATTATTATTATTATTATTATTGTTGTTGTTGTTGTTGTTGTTGTTGTTGTTGTTGTTGTTGTTGTTGTTGTTGTTGTTGTTGTTGTTGTTGTTGTTGTTGTTGTTGTTGTTGTTGTTGTTGTTGTTGAAGTGTTACTCGCGGAGAACATCGAACACACTGCTCCCCTTTACTCCGTCTTCAGCACCCCGCTTTTCGCGTGTTTCGGCGCTCTCGACGTGCGGCGCAACGCTTGCTCTGAGGCGTGGGTCACAGCCAAAGACCGCCATGGAAACCCCCTCGTCAGTCCTTGACGTGGAGCCTGGAGAAACTGAGATGGGTCCAATCCAGCATTCGGAAAGTATTTTTATATGATATCATGCATGAACAATGTTGCTCTGCTGCGAAAACCCGCGAAACTTTTTTCGAGATGCCATCTGTGAAATCGTCAGTGTTCCCCGTAATAGTGCGTTCGCAGGGGCCATTTCAATAAGGAAAATTTTATTGTTCCAATCGCGTTAAATAATACAGGCCACGAGGGCAGTCTTCGATGGAAGCCCGGGGTCTATAGTGAAACTATTGGTAGGCGTGATGCGCAGTTGTACGAGAGAAAACGAAAGACAGGCAATATGGCCGTGTGTTGATGGAACGTTCTTTCGCCTTCGTTGCGTCAGCTTTGCGTGCCGAATAAAGAATCGTGACCGGCAAGGTTTTAGCAGGAACCGCTGCAATGCAGCCTACAGCGACTTTCTACTCGACACAATAAAGAAAATCGAGAATACTTCTTGGTGGCCTAAACAGTGTCTTAAACGAATCATGTAGTACATCTCGCACGTCACGCGTGACTTATAAGGGCTTTGAAGAATGTGATACGTCATCGACGCTAACTCCATTCACTGCAGTTTAAAAGAGAGAACAAAACGTGAACGCTCTAACTCGACGTCTTATTTACTTAGCGCAGAGCCAACTCTGCGTATTCTACGGCCTTTTTTTTTTGAAGCCCTAGGAAATCAAACAACAACCGTTACTCAGCCCGAAAGAGCTTTGGCCGACGGAAGAGACCTAGAAACACATCGCAGCGTATTACGTTTACCGAAAAAGATTCCACACCGGAAGGTGCGTATAGTGACGGCGCCCCTTGTGGTCAGCAACGTGCCCCGACCGGACTTGAAGCTGCGGGCCACGCGCGGTAGCCCAAAATATAGGACACCATGCAGTGATGCTGCTTGTGTTGACCCAATCGACCGCTGGCGGACGTTCCAACAAAGATCGCTTATTTACGCAACCGAGATTTCCCCAGTAATGATGACGCACACGTGGCTGGACCGCGAGAATTATGAGCGCTGCCGCCTCGTGCAAGCTATCCAACGTGAGCGAGTACTTCGCAAGACGTGCCAGCTGCGTGTGTTTTTACAGAGAGTCGCTTTTGCGGAAGCCACGCTACTCGAATCCACAAGTGCCCTCTTCAGGTGTTTATTATCGCAAGTTTTCGATTGTCCTGAGCTTTTTGTAATTAGTAATCATTAGTTCCGAAACGAGCCAATGTTATATTCTTTCTTTTTGACGCTGAATATCGGCCCCCAATTAGAGACATTCGAAAAATTTTCGCTAGTTTTTCGGCAGCGCCAGACGAGCTATCTCGAAAAGGAATTCCTGTAAACTTAATCGCTTCAGCGCGAGATGCATATTTGAACCAACACGAAAACTACGTGTTTCTGTTTGCTCCTAAATGAAAGAGTGTTGCAATTAGACCGTGATCGCGATATAATGGCGTCGCTGACTTTCCATATTTTTTTGTTTTTTGCTTACCTAGGTGACCGCAGCCATAACTGCACATATATTGTCGCAGTTTAACTAAGACGAAACCATAAAGTGTCGTATTTTAGTGGAAACGAAAGTGTTGGGTGCGATTAAGAAAAGTGGATGAGGACACAATATTGTATCGATTTGGGCTGCAAAACGTTCTCTGCAAGATGTATATCGACTGTTTCAGCCTCTACCGGTGAGTGCTATGAGTACGCAATTTTTTTTTAAATGTGTGTACCAAAAGAAAAAAAACGCTTGATTTTAATTAGGCTTCGTTTAGCCTGTGGCAAAAAAAATCCGCATGGCATGAGCAAATGTACTGCCAATCACGTCGTCACATTGAAACCAACGGCGAACAGGGCATCATAAAAATTCAGTAAAATAACCCATCTATCTCCTGCATGTAAGTTGACCAAGCTTCTCAGTAAATGATTGTGCGAGCTGGATATCAAATTCAGGCTTCCTAATAACAGAGCTCACAAATCATCATCATCATCATCATCAGCCTGACCCCGTCCACTGCAGGACAAATGCAATTAACAGTTTCTTGTGCCAGCTGCGGCCAACCTTTCCCCTCAAACTTCACAATTTCAACCGCCAATTCAACTTTCTGCCGCACCCCGCTACGCTTTCCATCTCTTGGAATCCACTCCGTTACCCTTAAGAACCAGCGGTTATCTTGCCTTCGCATTACATACCCTGCCAAGGCCCATTTCTTCCTCTTGATTCGTTTGTTCTCTCACCTACTTTGCCGGCTTCCGGTCTCTTAACGTTACACCTATCATTTTTCTTTGCATAGCTCGCTGCGTTGTCATTAACTTAAGCTGAACCCTTTTCGTTATCCTGCACGTTTCTGTTCCATAGGTGAGTACCGATAAGATACAGCTGTTGTATACTTTTCCATTGCGGAATATTGGTAAACTACGATATGCGCTCCACCTCATTCTTATTCTTGTAGTTATTTCCTTCTCATGATCCGGATCAGCGGTCGCTACCTGCTCTAAGTAAATGTATTCGTTACCATTTCCAGCAACTCTTTACCAACTGTGAACTGCTGTTCCCTTGCGAGACTGTTGAATATTACTTTGGTTTTCTGCATGTTAATTTTAGACCCATAGTACCGCTCTGCCTGCCTAACTCATTGATCATGGTTTGCAGTTGGTCTCCTGAGTAACTTAGCAAGGCAATGTCACCAGCGAATCGCAGATTACGTAGCTATTCTTCATTGACTCTTATCCCCAACTGTTGCCAATTCCGGCCACAGAATACCTCCTGCTCTCAGATAACCAAATACTAATGTATTCTTAATAACACCGTGCTATAAAAATGGCGTTCATTGTATAAAAATAACAATGTAATAACAAGGCAGCCATCTCAGACGAGCCGGAGCGTGTTTGTTCTTTATAGCATGTGCTCTAATTGACTAAGATAACTCATTCTTGACCACTGCAAGCGTTGTGAAATCAGAAAAATAAAATAACTTTATTTCTCTCTTCACTTTTGCTACTGTCACGCACTTGACCGCACAATAACGGATTCAGGCCTATAAAGTGCAACCGCACATACTGCTTCCAAATGCAGCTTTTTCTTTTTTTTTTCAAAAATACAAGTATTGTGGCGCACATAGGCAAGGATGAGTACGCTCAGCTGCGAGAGTAGCCTGTCGCATCGAAAATGAAGGCGAATTCTTCGTCAGGGGTAAATATGCCACTTTTGTTGAAACTCCACTAGCTTTACTGCGATTCTGAAAGAAAAAGAAACTTGAGGTGACACTTTATCACCGCGTTAAACAGACACACACACACACACCCGCGCGCGCGTACACACCCGAGCGTGCTAGAATGACGGCGTTTAAGTTACTGAGGGCTGTACACCGTTAGGCGCGTTCTGTATGCTGTCTCAGCACCGTCGAACACAATCAAATGGCAGAATTGAAAATACTGGTAAGTGACTACGACATGAGATTACACTGCATGGTCGGCAGCAACCATATAAACCAATCCCGACCAACGCAGAGCACAACTTTGGCATGTAATGACCGCAGCGGCGCGCCCAGAGGTGCCGTTAGCGGTTCGCTAACTCGCTCAAGGTGCCGCTTACAACTTTGACTGCACAACGGCAGCGAGACGGAGGGTGGAAAATGCACAGACTGCACGACCGCGCACGGCGGCAACGTGAAGAGGCCACAGGAAGATGTCTGTTGCGGCTCGCCACGCTTTACGAAGCCTTAGAAACGCACTTCGCCGCGGTGGCAAAGTGGGTACGGCGTTCCGCTGCTGAGCACGAGGTGGCAGGATCGAATCCCGGCTCCTTTTTTAAGCGATAGCATGGAATCCGCACTGAAACAAAAACCCGGCGCCGCCGCGTCGTCCAGAAAAATCCTGGGAGGCTGGCGGGCAGTGATGTCATCAGTGTCGTCCGACCAGAGCGGCTAAATTCTAATGCCTTGCAGGAAGTGACGTATTAGTGACGTCACAAGAGCGGAGAAATCCCACTGGCTGGAGCGAAGGGACGTCACCAGATCGACAGTAATGTCTCCAGACCAGATTCGGCTCTATAAAGCCTCCACTTGGCAACCGTCGCGTACGGGAAGAGCTCGGAAAAGCCACCTGGGTCTTACAAGCTCGACCACTCACTTCCGGCAAAGGCAGCGACAGCTTCGAATGCTATCGCATTGCCAACACATAATAGAACTGGTGCCCCTTTGTTTCATTTTCCTTCCTTTCTTTTCCTTTTAGCGCTTTATTTCATTTTCTGGCCCGCTGCAAAGGGAGCAGTACGTCACACATCATCACCATCACTGTGGCGGCAGAATTTCTACAGAGGCGCAATGCAAAACGCCCCCGTGTATATGCAAACGCACGTTATATACCCCAGATGATTGAAACAATATATTGCCTTCATTGATTACGAGAAATAGTTTGACTCAGAGGAAACCTCAGCAGTCATGCAGGCATTGCGGAATCAGGGTGCAGAAGAGTCTTATGTCAAAATACTGGAAGATAATAGCGACTGCCCAGCTACCGTAGTCCTCCATAAAGTCAGCAAGAAAATTCCAATAATAAAGGATGTCAGACAAGGAGATAGGATCTCCCCATTGCTCTTCACCACCTGTTTACAAGCGGTATTCCGAGGCCTCGATTGGGAACCGTTAAGGATAATAGTTAGCGAGGAATATCTAAGCACAACCTTTGTCCGTGAAGTTTCGAGACTGATTTATTTTTTTCTCTAGAAATAATTCTCCCAAAACATGTTGGTGTGTATGTGCAGCGCTATCCTTTCGGGCGAACCTGAGCTATTTATGTTAATTGCTGTGGTAGCCGCCATAGATGGAACGACAAATTTGGTTTGGTTTATGAGGGTTTAACGTCCGAAACGAACTCAGGTTATGTGGAACGCCGTAGTGAAGAACTCCGGAACAATTTCGACCACCTGGGGCTGTTTAACGTGCACTGACATCGCAGTGTACAGGGGCCTCTAGAATTTCACCTCCATAGAAATTCGACCGCCGCGGCCGGGATCGAACGCGCGTCTTTCATGCCAGCAGCCGACCACCATAACCACTCAGCCACCGCGGCGGCTGGCACTGCATGAAGAAAAATATATTGTCACTAGACATCTGCGCATTCAAAGGAAGAAAGGGGTGCCGTAGTGGAAGACTCCGGAATAATTTCCACCACCTGGGGATCTTTAACGTGCACTGACCTCGCAAAGCACACGGGCGCCTTAGCGTTTTGCTTCCATCGAAACGAAGCTGCCGCGGTCGTGTTCAAACCTGTGTACGGCGAATCACTAGCAGATTGCGCTAACCACTGAGCCACCGCGGCGGGTTTTCATCAAAAATAAAATTAAATTGGTTTTATGCAAAAGAAGTGGCGTAGTATCAGTCTCACATATCGGCGGACACCTGAATCGCGCCGTAAGGGAAGGGATCGATAAAGGAGGGAGTGAAAGAAGAAAGGAAGAAAGAGGCGCAGTAGTGGGTTGCTCCGGAATAATTTCGTCCAGCTGGGGATCTTTAACGTGCACTGAAATAGCACAGCACACGGGTGCCTTAGCGTTTCGCCTCCATCGAAACGCAGCCGCAGCGGCTGGGTTCGAACCCGGGAACTCCGGATCAGTAGCCGAGCACCTTAACCGCTGAGCCACCGTCAAACTCTTTTTTTAAAATTTCAAGACGAAAATGGCTTTTCGCGGTGGCTCAGTGGTTAAGGCACTCGGCTACTGATCCGGAGTTCCCGTGTTCGAACCCGACCGCGGCGGCTGCGCTTCGATGGAGGCGAAACGCTAAGGCACCCGTGTGCTGTGCTGCTGCTGTTGCTGATAGGTAGAAAGAAAAGTGCACGGGCCTGCCTACTGGCTCAGGCCGAACCACGCTCACTGCCGCTTGCTGAAAGTAGGAGAGTTAAAGGATAGGAGAGCAAAGATAGAAAGAAAAGGCGCGCGCTACTATGCGCTTGGCCGATCCCGGAGGCAGTAAAATATATCGGGCCTTCCCGTGCCAGAATGCTTCAAGCCAAGCACTCCGCCTGTGCGATTTCAGTGCACGTTAAGGACCCACAGGTTGTCAAAATTAATCCGGAGTACTCCACTACGCACCTTGCGCCACTGTCCCTGGACGGGACTCCGATTCCTTGGCGTAAATCGGTGCGGTACCTTGGCCTGGACATCGACTGGCGCCTTTCCTTCCGCCCCGCGGCGACCAAGGCCTCTTTGCAGATGAGGAGGATCACCGGCGCCGTGCACAAGCTCACCGCTCGAAGCCAGGGCATCTCCCAGCAAGCCGCGCTGCGTCTATACAATGCCGCAGCTTTGGGGCGGTGCTCTATGCGCTGCCGCTCGTCACGGTGCGCAAGCCGTGCCGGAAGAAACTCGAGCTTCAGGACCGCAAGTCCCTGCGCGTGTGCCTAGGCCTGCCAAAAAACTCGCAGTGCGCCGCAACGTTGGCCGAGGCAGGAGTGTGGCCACTTGAGCTCCAAGCAGCGCACAGGGCATTGAATCACATCGACCGGCTTCACCACGCACCGGACGGCGCCTCGCTTCTGCAGCGTATGTGCTCGCACCCGCACTCACGAATGGGTGCGGCGCTGCTCGAGTATGAGCAATTGACCCAAGGCCCAACTCCCTGCGGCTCCTGCGCGCCCTGGCCTGTCGCCTCGGAGGTACAGCGAGAGATCGTCGGCATAGCGCGAAAGCGGAGCACACCCCTCTGTGCTCTGCAGCAGCTGGCCAGAGCCGTTATACACGAGGAGCTCCAGAACCATCTCCTCGTGTACACCGACGGCTCAGTGGCCCGCGACAGCTGCTCCCTTGCTGCGGCGGCCACCATCCCCGCCCTGCGACTGCACAGCCAGCAACACGCACCCTTCCTGGGCTCCTCCACCACGGCGGAGTTGATGGGGATCCGGCTCGGGCTGGACCTGCTGCCCACCCTCGGCCCTCCGCCGCCCAGGAGTCCTCTGCTGTGCGACTCCAGCGCCGACCTCAGCCGCCTGCAATCTAACGGCCGAGGTAACCCACTAGTGCGGGTAATTCGCTAGCGCATCGAGCGCCTCGCGCAGAGAGGTTGTGCCGTGCGTGCACAGTGGGTGCCCGGTCACTGCGGCATCGCCGGCAACGAAGAAGCTGACGACCTCGCGACCGCTGCACACCAACTACCTGCCAGCGATCTGCCCCTTGCGCTGCAGGACGTGCGTGCGGCCATCCACGACCATCTCCGAAAGCAGCACCCCGACCCACGCATCGCGGGAGGTGAGCGCATCGACAGTGTCACCGGCTGTCGCGCACTTACACGGTCACAACGGGCAATGATCCTCCGCGCGCGCGTTGGCTGCGTGTGGCCCGGGGAACGACGGGTGCGTCACGGAATCGCGACTAGTGATGTGTGTGACGGATGCGGTGCAGTGGAAACACTAGAACACCTGCTCCTTCACTGTGCCGCGTTCGCCGATGCTCGTCGCGATATGCTCGAGGCCTATAGGGCGCAGGGCATACTACCAGACTCCATCAAGGCGCTATTGTGGCCGCAGGGCAGTGCGCGCACTCGTGAGCGAACTTTGGTGAGCCTCTGTGCATTCCTCGAACACACGGGCTTGACGTCCCGTCTGTTCTCCGTCAGGTAGTTACACGCAGTGACAGAACGCTCCGTGAGTTCTACCTTGAACTATTAATAACTGGACGCCCCACTCCAGTTGTAACCAACACAGTGCTGTGCGCGTGTGTGATTTAATTCCTCTAAAATGAACTAATAACGCGCACAACCTGGACACTTTTCTCATTGTATAAATAGGTTGTACATATTACTTCTCCCCCTATCCTCTCTTCCTGTCCCCTCACCTCTTTCATTTCATTTCTTCATTCTGCCTGCTGTCCTTTATTTCCGCTGCCCCAGCTCAGGTGCTTCAGTATCGATGGCAGATGCCGGGGCTAGCAAAACACTTTTCCTTCCTTTTTACTATTATTTTTAATAAAACCACTACCACCACCACCACCACTACGGCACCCCTTTATTCCTTTCTTCTCTCACTCCCTCCTTTATCCCTTCCCTTCCTTTAGGCGGGAACTACGGATCAGTAGCCCAGCGGCTTTTCCATTGAGCCACCAGGAATAATAATACTAATAATTGGTTTTTGGGGAAGAGAGATGGCGCAGTATCTGGCTCATAGGATCGTCTAGGGTTTAGTGCGACTAGGTCGTTGAATATGTTGCAGATTGCGCTGTAGAGAATCCCATGTACGGCATCGTCGGGCGCGGCGACGTAAGCCTTAAACCGGGAATTGCTTGTCGCTCGTAGATTTTGGCACGCACCTCGGCAGGGTTGCTGATCGTGAATGAGTTATTGTGCGGACTAACTCTGAGTCGGTGGTGCTGCCGGGCGTCATGGTGGTTGAGCTTCACAGCCGCGCACACAATAGGCAGCAGAGCGCCGCCGTTACATTGTCTAAGATCCAATCCGCCACTAGGCCGGAAAATTACTTTAAAATCAGTAGCCGAGAGTTTTGGTTTTTAAAGTATGACGTATAGGTATTGGAGGAATAGTCTTGTCTTAGTTGGGTGACGCCGACATGGCCGGGCCGGGTCGGCGGGTGGGCGAACTTGGGAGGCTTGCTTCAGAGCCGCATTCGAAGTGGCTTGGTTGGGGAAGACATTGCGGGCTGGGATTGCTCTCGACGAACGCGGGTCGTTAGCGAAGTGTTCGGGGTTGATTTCGTCGCCTTCTACGCCGTAAACCATCATTGCAGAGGTGAATACGGAGGCGAGATGAGTCTAGACGCGTCGGTGGCCGTAGGCCTAACCGGCGGCAGCAGTGGCGGGGGCCCTTGTTGGGCTAGGTTGAACGCGAGGCCTAGTGTTCCGCGCCTGGCTCGGAGCGGTAGAGTCCTTCTCGGGCAAAAAATGGTAAAAATTACACGGAAAATGTTGGGAACGGGTGCCGAACACCTTCGCTGGCCGATTATAGGGTGGTATCAGTCTATTTCACGTCGAAGATCCGCCGTCCAGAATGAAAATCCACGGAGCCGAGGTGAGATGCGTCCGCTGGCTCCCCCGGCCACCGGGCGGTCGCTTGAAAGGTGGAAAATATTAAGAAAAACAAAAAGCGTAATAAGTTGCGCTATTCTTCTGCTGCCGCGGCGGTGCGCTGGCGGCGGTAAAACGGTAAAACGAGCCGCTTTGCACGAAAGCAGCAGACTCCACGCCGTGTTATTGTTTTCTACGCAGCGTCTGAAATCAAGCTACTCTGCTGTTGACCTATGTGCGCAGAAAATTTTGAACGAAGACCGTGAAGGCTACGTGCCTTGCGAGCAAACTGCAAGGAGCGCTTGGTTCTAAATCGATGAAGATGACTTTTTGAAGTCTGTATGGTTCGGCGCTTACGATCAATGACAGAAGTGAAGTAGAGTAAAGTGTTTTAGTATTTGATCCGTTTTTGATCGCTCCATAATAACACTAAATAGTGGACAAACCACAAATGCGAACAGAGATACATCATGAGCCAGCTTACTGCCGCTGGAGCCAAGCCATCTCTGTGCTGCCTCTCCGCAGACATCTTTCAGGACCCGGGTTGTAGTACCGGTCGCATGCGCAGTGTTTCCAGGAATGCGCGACCAATTTTTCAAAATCACGCAGTCAAAGCGATCCAGTGCGCTCTCATTATGATTACGACCGACGTTTTTATCATCAGTGGTGTCGACAGTTCGCCGAAGGCCTTGGTGGGCGTTAAGTGTCATTCAGCGGTATGCCTTCGAGCATCGCAGTGCTCTCCGCCCCTTCTAGAGGACAAGGTTACGAGAGAAGGAAAGGCACAGTGACTGCCTCACTCTGGATGGACACCTGACCTGCGTCTGGAAAATTAATAATAATAATAATAATAATAATAATAATAATAATAATAATAATAATAATAATAATAATAATAATAATAATAATAATAATAATAATAATAATAATAATTCGTTTTGGGGAAAGGAAATGGCGCAGCATCTGTCTCATATATCGTTGGACACCGGAACCGCGCCATAAGGGAAGGGATAAAGGAGGGAGTGAAAGAAGAAAGGAAGAAGAGGTGCCGTAGTGGAGGGCTCCGGAATAATTTCGACCACCTTGGGATCTTCAACTTGCACTGACATCGCACTGCACAGGGGTGCCTTAGCGTTTTTCCTCCATAAAAATGCAGCCATGACAGACCAATAGGAGCGAGGCTTATTGACACCTTTGTGACAAGTTTTTGACAATTTTCCTAATTGACAGTTACGAAATCTAGTTGCAGGTGACGTAGCGCCAGCTACAGTCTCGCATCTTTCTCTCCCCTGCCCATTTATCACTAATGCACCCAGAGCTGTTATCTCATATTTTAAGCCCCAAGAGCTCATTTCCATCACATACTCTACATATGCTCTGAGTTCCAGCCGCCATCAGAGTGGCAACTCACTGACCTCCAGCGATGGGACGTCGCGGTGTCCAGCTCCTACCCAGCTGTCCAAAAGCAGCTAGTGGGCTGGGCTTTGGAAGTCGCCGGGCGTCACCGACTGCCGGCCACTTCACGAGTCCAAGAACACACCCAAGAATAGCCTAAGATACGGCTTTAAAGCGAAAGCCTTTAATGGCTCATACTGTCGTCCGTTCATAGAGGGTGTCCCGCGTGTAACTCGGGAACTAAAAAAGATAGCAGAAAAAGAATAGCTGCTTCAGATTGAAGAGGAAAAATGAGCCTAGAAGCAGAGTTTGATGACTGTAGACAAATTAGTTAATTATAGACAAAAATGTCGAAATTGCGTTGAAATAGAGAGGACGTCGATATAGCCACGGGAACGGTGTGACGTCACATCCACCAGAAGTCGCCACGGCATAGTGAAAATTTTCACATAGCGGTCGGAAAAACGTCGCATAGTGTCAAATTAGTAGGGAAATGTGTAATTAAGCGCAATTAACACTTAAGACCCCCTAAAGATGTATCATTCGGGTATCGATATAGCCACGTGAACGGTGTGACGTGTGACAAGCAGTGGAACTTTCTGTAAATCTAGCATTGACTGACAGGTACTGCGGTGTGTGTGATTGAGTGTCGGAGAAAAAAAAGCAAATACCGAAGACTTCCTGCAAGCAATGCAGGACTCACTTGCACTTAAGTTAGTCACCGCGCCAAGCAAGGCAAGGGCCAAGCATGGCGGCTGCCTCGACTTAGTCTTCCAAACATACGGCAGCGTAAACGTTCTCGACTACATATCACTACTCTTCAGTGATCACAAAGCAACAATCCTAGGCGTCGACCGATTCAAGCATAAGATCTTCACCGGCCATGAACGCCAGGCAGACACCTTCCCAGAAGACGACATCGAAGCAATGTACACTGTATAAAATGTCGTGAATACGTTGACGGTCGTTGAAGAGTAAGCAACCGATGAACGAAGAACAACTGAATTTAATACTGGGTAAAAGAGACAGCTTACAAAAAGGTTCGATGCGTACAAGGTTCGTTTTGCGACTGACGCTTTCGCCGTTGTCTCGTCGCTCCCACGGTCTGAGCCGCCAGACACCTCCCCTCTCGCCACTCGGGGACTCCGGCGTTGAGAGATGCTCTCCAGGGAGAGCGGCCTTGCGTGGCGCAGGGGGACGCGGGGCGCCCTCCTCGAAGGGCACAGACGGTAATAAATAAGTCCGAATGTTTCCGCAAAGCGGGGGAATCGGTCTCAGAGGTCGACGCACGGAAAACCGTCTTTCCACGAAACATAACGTTCACAACACATTCCCGCCCGAAATGGCACTGACATTTCACAGCCACACTCACTTCACAAGCTCTAACGGATAGAGCAGTTGAACTGGACGACGCAGGGTTGCTCCTCCGGGAAGTCGCACGATGCATGACCGCACTCGCCCGTCACGCCCGGGAAAGGTCGCGTCAATTAGTGCCATCTTCCAGAGCTGTCTTGGCTGAAGAGATTCTTTAAGCAGCACAAGATCGCCTGCCTGTAGACTCCGGGTGGGGTTCTTCCGGTGAAACTGTGATGCTTGCAATTCCTTCAAGTACTCATTCATCCACTGCCGCCAGAATCCGCGCAGGAGTCGAGACCGGTTCGTGAACATTTGCCGTAGGGTCGCACCAGTAATGGCATTCAATTCGACATGCGGCACATCTGGCAGTGAGGTCAGCCTCTTGCCAGTGAGAAACGATGCCGGGCATAGCGGCTGAGGTTCGTTTGCTTCGGTGTGTACGTGCGTGAGTGGACGAGAGTTGAGGATGGCTTCCACTTCAATTAGCGTTGTGGTGAGCTGTTCGAAATTGAGACAACTTGCTTCTAGCGTTTTCTTTAAGGCTTTCTTTGTCAGGCCGACAAGTCGTTCGTAGAAGCCGCCCCACCAAGGCGCGCGTCCCACTATGAACTTCCACTCAACTCGGCTGTTCGCGAAGTAGTTTTTCACTTCGTCGCTTCTGATAATGCTCCAAAGAGTAGCTAGGTCCTTGCTTGCCTTCTTAAAGGTAAGTGCATTATCACTGTAGACAGTATGAGGTACACTTCGTCGGGCGATAAATCGGCGGAAAGCCAAAACAAAGGAGAGTGTAGACATGTCACTCACCAATTCAAGGTGGAGCGCTCGGGTGACGCCACAAGTGAACAGAGCGATGTAACACTTTGACGCACCATTCCCCTTGACAAGTAAAGGACCGGCGAAGTCAACTCCAGTCACTTGAAACGGGTGAGCCTCTGTTATTCTGTCCCTTGGAAGTGGCGCGCAGACCTCGTTGGCTGGTTGTGCGTGGTAGCGCTGACAGATAACGCACTCCTTGACTATTTTCTTTACCAGCTGTCTTGCGCCAATCACCCAGAATTTTTCTCTGAGTTGAGTCAGAGTATCGCGGATGCCTCCATGCAGCACTTGTCGGTGGCATTGTTTGGCTGTAAGCATGGACAAGTCACTGTGTTTAGGCAGAATGATAGGGTGCTTGCTGTCATAAGTCAGTTGGCTCTGTTGAAGCGTTCCGTGCACTCTAAGAACACCGTGACTGTCGAGCTGCAAGGACACATTTTTCAGCGGTGAGTCTGAATGGATTCTCTGGCTCTTTCGTACGCACTCTACTTCGTTGGCAAATCTAGTCCGTTGTTCATGAAGAATCCAGTATTCCTCTGACCTCTTTAGCCCCTCCGTTGTCAGTGGTCCGGATTCGCTTTTTTGGCGTCGTATTTTCGCGACAAATCGCAGCACCCAGGCGGTCACTCGAGCCAAGCGTGAGAAGGAACTGAAATGTCGCATTTCCGTCAAGGCGTCCGCTGCCGGTGTGGTTGCGGCGGCGGGTAGTGCCTTCGTTTCCCTTCTTCGCTCCAGCTCCGCCTCGGTGTATGTAGGCGCGATTCCGCACTGAGGCCAGTAGCATTCCTCCATGCAGATCCATCGTGGACCCGTCCACCAAAGCTCGTTATTCGACAGCTTCTGTGCGGGTAGACCGCGGGTAAGGAGATCTGCAGGATTCTCCTTTCCTGGGCAATGCTTCCAGGTAAATTCTCCAGTCAGCCTCCGAATATCGACCGCGCGATTGCGTACAAACTGCTGCCAGCGATCGGCGTTCCCCTGAATCCAATGTAATGCGATGGTTGAGTCTGTCCACAAATGGACATTTTGGGGAGGTTCCTCTAACTGGCCGAGAATGTAGCGACCTAATCGTGCAGCCAGCAGGCATGCCGTTAGCTCCAGCCTAGCTAGGGTAAGTTCCTTAATTGGAGCGACCTTAGATTTGCTTATTAGTATTGTCGCACTACCTTCCTCGCCATCTGTCGTCAGGTAGGCGACCGCTCCATAGGCGACTGGGCTCGCATCTGCAAAAATGTGCAGACTGGTTGCTGCGTCTCCACCTGCTTTTGCCTTGTAGTATCGCGGCACCTTGACCTCGGGGAGGTAAGACAGTTCGTCAAGCCACTTTGACCACTCCGCTGCAATTCCTTCGGGCAGGGCATCATCCCATTCGATATTCAGGCGCCAAAGTTGTTGAAATAGTACCTTCGCTCGTACAGTGAAAGGGGATAGCCACCCTAGGGGATCGTAAATCCGTGCTGTGGTTTGTAGGACGGATCGTTTGGTGGCTGGTTCTGTCGTGGAGATTCTATCGGTGCAGGGGCAGAATGTTAGCAAGTCGGTACTTGGTTCCCACGTGAGGCCCAACACCTTCAACACTCCTGATAGATAACCCAGCGGCTTGGCTCCCTTCGAGTCTTGCTGAAATCTCTGACAAAGCTTTTCACTGTTAGATGCCCATTTGTGCAGCTGCATCGAGGCCGCTCCGAAAATGGCGTTTGCCTCGTTGTAGAGATTCAATGCGGCCTGTTCGTTTTCGGCTCCCATCAGTATGTCATCGACATAAAGGCTGCGTTGCAGTCGACTAGCAGTGATCGGGAACTGTTCTTCCGTGTTCTTTAAGTGATGTTAGAGAGTGGCAGAGAGCAAAAACGGACTGGCAGTCGTCCCGAATGGAACTCGTTTCATGCGCCACGTCAGAATTGGTGGAAGTGGACCACCTGGCTCAGGCTTCGTTTCGTGCCACAAAAAACGCAGGGCATCTCTGTCCTCAGGTCTCACTGAGATCTGTAAAAACGCCTGCTCGATATCAGCTACGAGAGCTATCTTATGCCTGCGGAAGTTGAGCAGCATGCCCACAAGGTCGGCCGTTAAATTTGGACCACCTTCCAGGTTGTCATTCAGAGATTTTGCTGACCTGTTGTGAGACGAGGCGTCAAAAACAACACGCAGCTTGTGAGCGCCGCGGATTACAGCCTGATGCGGCATGTGATATACAGTGTTTGCGCCACTGTCGTTCGTTTCGACGATCTCTGCCATATTCAGTGCGCTGTACTGTCTTATAGCCGCATCATAATCATTCAATAGCTCTGGAGAGTTCTGCAGGCGTCTTGTCAGCTGGTGTAGGCGTCTGAGAGCAACCTCTCTGTTATCCTCTAAAGCCGTAACAGGTTTCCAGGGGAGGGCTACCTCATAACGACCCCCCTTCAGCTGTACCGTGTCCTCAAAAAACTCCACAGCATTTTTTCCGGTCTTTGCCTCATTGTCATTTATCCCAATCGATTCCAATGTCCAGAATTTCGTCAATATGTCAGTTGTGCTTATTTCCGTGACCGAGGTTCGCAGGGTGATCGTTTGCATGCAGTGGGGCCCTTCGTCTATGCCTTGAACTGGTCCTTGAATGGTCCAACCAACAGCTGTTTCAACGGCTCTCAGTTTTCCGTCGATCTTTGTGGATCGGCCGGTCGTTAGCTCCCAAATGTGATCGGAACCTATTAAAAGCCCAATGTTTCTAGGCCCTCCGTCGTTGGTAAAATCGGCGGGTTCGTAGCCGAGTATTCTCAGCCTGTCCGTCAGTGTCACGGGTGGTGTTGGGATATACTGATCGCAAATTACGTCTGTCTCCAGAACCTCCAGTTCGCAAGTTTTCCCCTTTTTAGTTTTCACCTTGACCATAGCTCGCCTGAATAATTTTTCTTCTTGGTGACCGCCAAAGACCCCCACGGTCAGCATTTCTTCTCCGAGAAGTCTGCATCCTATTCTTTTCGACGCTTCCGATGTGATGTACGAGCGTTGGCTTCCGCCATCGAAAAGGAATCGCAGTTGCGTCCAGGTTTTTTGGCCACCACAGTTAACTGCCGCCGTTTGCAGTAAGACGGTCCTCATGGGAGCGGATTCGGATCCTGTTGTCGACGTTTCAAGGCTAACCTGTGCGTTTGTGACTCCATTAGCTGCTTCTCTTTTGCGAGCTACCAAGTAGGAAGGGTCACATGTTGAGGTAGCGCGTCTCTTCCCGCACTTCATGCATTTCATGTACACATTAAAATTTCTTGAACGATGCCCTTTTCGTGTACATTTAAAGCATCTTCCTGCCGCTTGTAGAAGTTGTTTCTTTTCGTCTATGCTTTTCTGTGCATCGCATTCATGCGTCTGATGCTCCTCAGCCTTGCAGAAGAAACAGCCTTCCTTCGTTATATTTTGGTGCAGGGCTGCAGCGGTCGAAAAAGGCTTATTCATCTTTTTGGAAGGCGGCTTCGTTTTCTCCTTTCGACTGTCATTAGCGCTTTTAGTTATATCCATGTTCCTTAATGCAGCCAGATTTTTTCGACTTTCCACTTCGACCCTCAGGAAAGCAATAAGGCGTGAAAAGGACGTCACAGTACCTTTTTTAGTGTCGTTAAAGCTTTCCGAAGCGTCGTCGGTCGTTGATTCCTCGTCCTCGTCCGAGGAGCTAGTTGTCGCGATGAGGCATTGACGGCTGTAGTCGAGAAGGATGTCCGTTGGTAAAGCTCGTTGCACAATCGGCATGAGCAGTGAGGTGTAGGAGTCATGCTTTTGGCCCAGTGTCTCCAAGCCCTTGATGTGCGCAGCCAGAGTATCGTACAGGCGACGAAGTCCGCGTACGTCGTCCGAAGAGCGAACTGGCTGTATATCAATCAGCTTCTTCATATGCTCTTGGATTAGGAGCTCTTCATTGCCGAAGCGCTTCTTAAGGAGCTCTACGGCGTCGCTGTAGCACCGTGAGGTTGGTGGAAGTCCGGCGAGTGCAGCAGCGGCGTCACCTGTGACCGATGCCCTCAGGTAGTGGAACTTGTCGACAGATGACAGTTCTTCGTTCTTGTCGACTACTTGTTCGAACACTTCCCAGAAGGGCTGCCAGTCGTGTCGCAGTCCGCTGAATCTCGTGAGCTCCAGCCCTGGCAGTTTGAGCCTAATCTTGGAGGTCGTTGTGGCCTGAGCGGCGTTATTGTCGTGCTGAGTCGTTGGTGGGTTTCCAGACGGGTTGGAGATACACTGTTGCAACTTTGCCAAGACGGTTACGATGCGATCGTTGTATTCGAAAATCTGCTCGTACTCCGTCTCCGCCTGATCATCATCCAGTATCTCCTCGAAACGACTGTTCACAGCGTTGAGCTCAGCATGGAGAGACATTAGTCGAGCGTTCAAGACACTAGCATCGCTCTGAGTTAGCCGATCTAGACGCTCGAGGCATTCCTTGATAAGCTTCGTTACTTGAGTGCGCAATACCTTTCGCTTCTTGCAGATGTGCTATATCGTTGTACCAGTACCGTTGTGGATCACCGGAATTGCTTCAAATAACCAAAGGATGAGACGACTTCATGTAGCAGCGTTGGATCTGTTGAGATGACAGGCCACAATAAGGCGAATATCCACGGTTCGTTGTTCGCAATTTCGTCTCTTCACTTCCCGTCCCGGGTTTCGGCACCAAACTTTTGTATAAAATGTCGTGCATACGTTGACGGTCGTTGAAGAGTAAGCAACCGATGAACGAAGAACAACTGAATTTAATACTGGGTAAAAGAGACAGCTTACAAAAAGGTTCGATGCGTACAAGGTTCGTTTTGCGACTGACGCTTTCGCCATTGTCTCGTCGCTTCCACGGTCTGAGCCGCCAGACACCTCCCCTCTCGCCACTCGGGGACTCCGGCGTTGAGAGATGCTCTCCAGGGAGAGCGGCCTTGCGTGGCGCAGGGCGACGCGCGGCGCCCTCCTCGAAGGGCACAGACGGTAATAAATAAGTCCGAATGTTTCCGCAAAGCGGGGAATCGGTCTCAGAGGTCGACGCACGGAAAACCGTCTTTCCACGAAACATAACGCTCACAACATACACCACAGAAGTCACCAAAGAGTAGGTGCCTGCAGTGCCTCACCAACACATGCGTTTCAATAAAGCATTACCACACTCAGAAACAGTTGTCTTGTACTTCAATCGCAATCCAGCACTCGCACACAGTAAGCAGTCACTCGCAATCATTCGCAATAGCAGCATGCCAAGCAAAAGCTTTCGCCTCTCAACACTTTAGTTGTCAAAGTGTCTCGTCATTTTTTATTATTATATACCCCCACTACCACTCAACTTTAAATACAATGTCTGGGCAAAAAAATATCAGTTATTTTGATCGCTGCGTATTAAGTATTTTTACAAATATTAACGATGGTCCCTCGCCGTGCAAATAAATGCTCTCGGGGCGCCGCCCTCGTGTCAGCGGCGACGTCTCATCGTTTCGTCATTTTGACGTCACTGTCAATAACTTTTGACGGGGTTTGTGACCGTTCTCTAATACGGTCCCTGGTCTCCTTCTTGCAATCGTCAAAATAATCTTCTTCCAAAAAGAGACGTGCGCCATTCAGTGCCTACCTCATGTTCTTAATCAAGCACCCGCTGCTTGGTGGCTCAGCGGCTTTCACTTGGTGGAGGTGCCGCGATTTTCACCACCGACATGCTGCAGGCGATTTCTGCAGTAGTATTCCGCCTGCTTGGACTGACTAGCATATGTTCAAGCTTCATCGAGAGCATGCTAGAGGAGAATTGATTGACAACAGCGTTAACGAGGCTGCGTCGAGTGAAAAAAGTGGCTGTCACTCAACTCTCCTCAGCCAGGTTAGTATTTATTTTTTCAAGACTTCAACCAGAGTGCCACAAGTGATAATAAAAATAATAATATAATAATAATAATATAATAATAATAATAATAATAATAATAATAATAATAATAATAATAATAATAATAATAATAATAATAATAATAATAATAATAATAATAATAATAATAATATAATAATAATAATAATAATAATAATAATAATAATATTAATAATAATAATAATAATAATAATAATAATTGGTTTTTAGGGAAAGGATATGGCGCAGTATCTGTCTCATATACCTTTGGACACCTGAACTAACCTACGGCACCGTTTTCTTCCATTCTTCTTTCACTCCCTCCTTTATCCCCTCCCTTACGGCGCGGTTCGAGTGTCCACCGAGTTATGTGACAGTTACTGCGTCATTTTCTTTCCTAAAAACAAATATTTTTCATGGGGCTCATCAGGGTCCACCGAGAAATATGACAGTTACTTCACCTTTATTTTCATCAAAATGCAAATTTAGGCGCGTTAGCGTTTCGCCTCCTTAGGCGGCTGCGTTTCGATGGAGGCGAAACGCTAAGGCGCCCGTGTGCTGTGCGATATCAGTGCACGTTAAAGATCCCCGGGAGGTCGAAATTATTCCGAAGCCATCCACAATGGCACCTCTTTCTTCCTTTCTTCTTTCACTCCATCTTTTATCCCTTGCCTTACGGCGCGGTTCAGGGGTCCAACCATATATGAGACAGATATTGCGCCATTTCCTTTCTCCAAACACCAATTATATAATTTTGCGCTCACTCACACAGTTACCGCGCCTTTATTTTTCATTAACCTAACCTTGCGCCATCGTGTGCGCGTGCGTGCGTGTGTGTGTGTGTGTGTGTGTGTGTGTGTGTGTGTGTGTGTGTGTGTGTGTGTGTGTGTGTGTGTGTGTGTGTGTGTGTGTGTGTGTGTGTGTGTGTGTGTGTGTGTGTGTGTGTGTGTGTGTGTGTGTGTGTGTGTGTGTGTGTGTGTGTGTGTGTGTGTGTGTGTGTGTGTGTGTGTGTGTGTGTGTGTGTGTGTGTGTGTGTGTGTGTGTGTGTGTGTGTGTGTGTGTGTGTGTGTGTGTGTGTGTGTGTGTGTGTGTGTGTGTGTGTGTGTGTGTGTGTGTGTGTGTGTGTGTGTGTGTGTGTGTGTGTGTGTGTGTGTGTGTGTGTGTGTGTGTGTGTGTGTGTGTGTGTGTGTGTGTGTGTGTGTGTGTGCGCGCGCGCGCGCGCTCGTGGGTATTAAAGGGGGGTGGCGGGGGCAGTCATCTGTGGCAACATTTGTGGCGACAACCAACAACCCGAATCATCCCGAACAGCTAGCTCTGAAGCGTTGAGACAAGAAAGCAAAGTTATTGCTACCTGCAGTGAATCAAAGCAGCTTCTCCGCAAACTTTCTCGTTTTGAAGTCTTGATTTCTTGAAAATCATTATGCAATTGGCGTATCGGTAAGCGAAATATTGAGAAGTGGTTATGAGAACTTTGCAAGGTAGTAAACAGATGCAACTATTCGTCACCGGCGACTGAATAACGCTTAGTTCGCGACAGGTTCTGATTGTAATAATACTGCAGAAATCGCCTGCAGCATGTTGGTGGGGAGGATCGCGGCACCTCCAACAAGTGAAAGCCACTGAGCTATCACGCAGCGGGTTCTAGATTAAAAGGGTGAGAGGTAAGCACTGACAGGCGCACTTCTCTGCCAGGCTACTCTGAGTGAATGTGGAGAGACGGACGTCTACCTCGAGCAGCGTGTAAACATAAAATTCTGTGCGAAGCTTTGCAAGACAGCCATACAGAGGTATGAGCTCCTTCTTGACGCTTACGGCAACGACTCATAATCCCGGGCGCGAATTTTCGAGTGGAACAAGAGGTTCGTTTCGGGGCAGCCGTCGGTGGAAGACGACACAAGGCAAGGGCGCCCTTCAAACTCACGGAACGAAAACAACGTGGCTCGGATCAGGGAAATCGTATAGCAAGACTGCAACATTACAGTCCGCATGCTATCAGATGCTTTCGACAAAAGAAGACAAAAACAAAGACGATGCGGATAGTTTTTTTCGATGCCAGAGGTGTCATACACCACGAGTTCGTCCCACAAGGGCAGGCGGTGAATCAGGAGCTTTATATCCGCGTGCTCCATCATATGCATGATGCACTGCGACGCCGTCGCCCTGACTTATGGGCATCTGGAAAATGGAGCCTTCTCCAAGATAACGCAAGGCCGCACACTGCTTTCAGCGTGAAAAAATTTCTCGCCAAGCACAGCCTTACTGTACTTCCCCATCTGCCATACACGCCTGACCTCTCGCCATGCGATTTTTTCCTGTTTCCTCGAGTGAAGAGAGCCCTAAAATGTCGCTGAATGAGAAGCGTGGAGGCCATTCAAGACGCCACGACAAAAGAGCTGACAGCCCTGCCAAAAGATGCGTTTTTCAACTGTTTCCAAGACCTCGAAAAGCGTTAGAAGATCTGTATAGACTGCAAGGGAGAATATTTCGAAGGTGTGCTGCAGAAGTGATTTCAATGTTAAACGCATTTTTTTAATGGACTCAGTCTCTCAACTTTACGGACAAAGGTTGTAATCTGAGATCCGCTGGTGACATTGCCTGGGTGAGACACTCAGGAGACGAACTGCACAGCATGATCAATAAGTTAGACATGCAGACTAGAACGGCGGGTCTAAAAATTAACATGCAAAAACCAAACTAATGTTCAACAGCCTAGCAAGACACCAGCAGTTCACGATTGGTAACGAGGCACTAGAACTGGTAAGGGAATACGTCTGCTTATGGCAGGGTGTGAACGCTGATCCGGACCATGAGAGGGAGATAACTATAAGAATAGGGTGGAGCGCATTTTGCTGGTTCTACCAAGTCATTCCGGCCACAGAATACCTCCTGCTCTCAGATAACCAAATACTAATGTAGTCTTAATAACAGCGTGCTATAATAACGGCGTTCATTGCATAAAAAATAACAGTGTAACAACAAGGCAGCCATCTCAGACGAGCCGGAGCGTGTTTGTTCTTTATAGCTTGTGCTCTAATTGACAAAGATAACTCCTTCTTGACCACCGCAAGCGTTGTGAAATCAGAAAACAAAAAGAACTTTATTTCTCTCTTCACTTTTGCTACTGTCACGCACTTGACCGCACAATAACGGATTCAGGCCTATAAAGTGCTACCCCACATACTGCTTCCAAATGCAGCTTTTTTTTCTTTTTCAAAAATACAAGTATTGTGGCGCACATAGGCAAGGATGAGTACGCTCAGCTGCGAGAGTAGCCTGTCGCATCGAAAATGGAGGCGAATTCTTCGTCAGGGGTAAATATGCAGTTTTGTTGAAACTCCCCTAGCTTTACTACGATTCTGAAAGAAAAAAAACTTGAGGTGACAGTTTATCACCGCGTTAAACAGACACACACACACACCCGCGCGCGCGTACGCACCCGAGCGTGCTAGAATTACGACGTTTAAGTTACTGAGGGCTGTACACCGTTAGGCGCGTTCTGTATGCTGTCTCAGCACCGTCGAACACAATCAAATGGCAGAATTGGAAATTATGGTAAGTGACTACGACATGAGATTACACTCACATGCATGGTCGGCAGAACCCATATAAACCAATCCCGACCAACGCAGAGCACTATTTTGGCATGTAATGACCGCAGCGGCGCGCCCAGAGGTGCCGTTAGCGGTTCGCTAACTCGCTCAAGGTGCCGCTTAAAACTTTGACTGCACAACGGCAGCGAGACGGAGGGTGGAAAATGCACAGACTGCACGACCGCGCACGGCGGAAACGTGAAGAGGCCACAGGAAGATGTCTGTTGCGGCTCGCCACGCTTTACGAAGCCTTAGAAACGCACTTTGCCGCGGTGGCAAAGTGGGTACGGCGTTCCGCTGCTGAGCACGAGGTGGCAGGATCGAATCCCGGCTCCTTTTTTAAGCGATAGCATGGAATCCGCACTGAAACAAAAATCCGGCGCCGCCGCGTCGTCCAGAAAATTCCTGGGAGGCTGGCGGGCAGTGATGTCATCAGTGTCGTCCGACCAGAGCGGCGAAATTCTAATGCCTTGCAGGAAGTGACGTATTAGTGACATCACAAGAACGAAGAAATCCCACTGGCTGGAGCGAAGGGACGTCACCAGACCGACAGTAATGTCGCCAGACCAGATTCGGCTCTATAAAGCCTCCACTTGGCAACCGTCGCGTACGGGAAGAGCTCGGAAAAGCCACCTGGGTCTTACAAGCTCGACCACTCAGTTCCGGCAAAGGCAGCGACAGCTTCGAATGCTATCGCATTGCCAACACATTATAGAACTGGTGCCCCTTTGTTTCATTTTCCTTCCTTTCTTTTCCTTTTAGCGCTTTATTTCATTTTCTGGCCCGCTGCAAAGGGAGCAGTACGTCACACATCATCACCATCACTGTGGCGGCAGAATTTCTACAGAAATGCAAAACGCCTCCGTGTATATGCAAACGCACGTTATATACCCCAGATGATTGAAACTATATATTCCCTTCATTGATTACGAGAAATAGGTGGGCTCGGTGGCTGTGCCATGTCGCAGCCTCCTCATCCACTGGTTTTCGCTACGCAGGTGCTCGCGCCTGCCTTTGCCTACATCTTCCCAGCCATCTTCGACACTTCGTGGCTTGTTCTACCGGACCCAGAGCAGCCTGTCTGCGTCGGGTACAGCGGACCATTCGGTTTGAGCAGCGCAGATGCATCGGTGAAAAGAGCGCCCCCTTCCTGGACCCTCGACATCGGATGGCAAGCGCAACCGCCAGCGACAACATCGACCCTGTCAACATATAAAGAGCACCGCCTTCCGCCCGCGCTCTGTGGGCTCGGTAGCTGTGCCATGTCGCAGCCTCCTCATCCACTGGTTTTCGCTACGCAGGTGCTCGCGCCTGCCTTTGCCTACATCTTCCCAGCCATCTTCGACACTTCGTGGCTTGTTCTACCGGACCCAGAGCAGCCGGTCTGCGTCGGGTACAGCGGACCATTCGGTTTGAGCAGCGCAGATGCATCGGTGAAAAGAGCGCCCCCTTCCTGGACCCTCGACATCGGATGGCAAGCGCAACCGCCAGCGACAACATCGACCCTGTCAACATATAAAGAGCACCGCCTTCCGCCCGCGCTCTGTGGGCTCGGTAGCTGTGCCATGTCGCAGCCTCCTCATCCACTGGTTTTCGCTACGCAGGTGCTCGCGCCTGCCTTTGCCTACATCTTCCCAGCCATCTTCGACACTTCGTGGTTTGTTCTACCGGACCCAGAGCAGCCGGTCTGCGTCGGGTACAGCGGACAATTCGGTTTGAGCAGCGCAGATGCATCGGTGAAAAGAGCGCCCCCTTCCTGGACCCTCGACATCGGATGGCAAGCGCAACCGCCAGCGACAACATCGACCCTGTCAACATATAAAGAGCACCGCCTTCCGCCCGCGCTCTGTGGGCTCGGTAGCTGTGCCATGTCGCAGCCTCCTCATCCACTGGTTTTCGCTACGCAGGTTAGTCCATCATACTGCCTCTTTTCTAAAAAATGTAGTGACCGTTGCCTGGTACAGCTTCCGAGCCTGCAGTGTTGCATTTCTATTGCTGGTGAATGCTTTTCTGTTGTAAAATATCTTCTTCTTTTGTCCGAAGTTGTTGAGATGAACCCTGGTCCGGACAAACTTGATAGTGTTCTTGCTGAACTCAAGAAGTTGTCAGCCGGTCAAGGCCAAATAATCGCGGATGTACAGGACCTTAAAGGTCAGATGCGTTCTGTCGACCAAACCATTTCCGACCTGAGCAAACGCCTAGCAGACCTGGAAAGCCTCTTTCAGGACATTGCTACCCTAAAATCTGATCTAGAATCCGTCAATTCCATTGCCGCCGGGACGGCAGCTCTTGTTACTAACCTTGAGGCCCGAATAGACGACACAGAAAACAGATCACGCCGCAACAACCTGATATTCTATGGCCTTCCAGACTCCAATCCCCGCGAATCATTCATCGAATCTGAAGAAATAATAATTAAGCACTGTCAGAATAAGTTAAAGCTAACCTTAGAGCCCAGTCAGATAGAGCGTGCCCATCGCTTGGGACGCCATAACGAGGACCGCCAACGGCCAATTATAGCAAAATTCGTCTCCTTCAAAACCAAAGAAACTATCCTTTCCAAAGGTCCTATGCTGAAGGGCACGAACTATAGCATTGGAGATTTTACCCGCTCTGTTCAAAAAGCCCGCCAACATCTTGTCGCATTTGCAAGAGCAGAAACCGGACCGTTTTCTTTGCGATACAAGACCCTATTTCTCGGCAAAAAACGCTACACTTTTGATGCTGCCACCGAAATGGTGAAAGAAATAGCATAGCGCTCACCGCACAATCGTCACTTATCTTATCCACGCCATACCTCCCCTCGATAGAATATTTCTTTTTCGGTTATCTATACTAATATACGCAGTCTGCTTTCAAAGTGCGATAGTGTATCCAGCCTTGTATCTTCAACAGGCTCTAACCTGCTTGTGCTGACAGAGACTTGGCTGGCCGATAATGTGGGCGACATTGAAGTTCTGTGCAACTTACCTAATTTTAACCTTTTCCGTGCCGATCGCAAAGTCCCCCGAGGAGGAGGCGTCCTTATCGCTACCAGCAATCAACTACAGTGTTCCCACATTAACATCCAATCTGACCTCGAAATATTATGGCTGCTTTGTCGCGCCACGCCAGTGTCTATACTAATTGGTGTTTGCTATAGGCCCCCCCCCCCCCCCACAATAACCCCGAATTCCCTCGAAAGCTGCACAACATTCTGAACCAACTTATAACAAAACACCCTAATGCACACGTGCTCCTTTTTGGAGATTTTAACTATCCTGACATAGATTGGAATAACCCTCATCAGCCTATTTTTAGACAGCATGAATCACAGGAGTTTGTGGATGTGTGCTTAAATTTTAATCTTACTCAATTAGTAACCCAGCCTACACGCATCGCCGGAGACACCGCAAATATTCTTGACCTTATACTATCTAGCCACCCCGAATGCCTCAACTCCATTACTTATCTCCGGGAAATTAGTGATCACAAAGTCATCCATGCGTCTTTTACCTTCACTCCAACAATAAAAGAAACTTCCAAAAAAACAATCACCCTTTATAACAAAGGTAACTATGAGGCTATAAACAGGGCGTTGGAAGCTTATTTCCCATCTTTTCAGCACTCTTTTCCGGAACAAACCATCCACGAAAATTGGTCGATGTTTATTCATAAAATCAACGAACTTACTAACAAATATGTTCCTAAATGCAGCTTCCGCGCAACCAAACAGAAACCATGGTTTACCAAGGCTCTAGGAAGACTAGAAAACAAAAAGAAACGCTTGTTCCGCAGTGCTAAACAGACTGGAAATGACTACGCATGGGAAAAATATTACGCTGCCGAAAAGACATACCTGGTCGCAGTAAAAAATGCTAAACGCTCATTTTATCATACTGACCTTCCCAACATACTTAAAGATAACCCGAATAAATTCTGGCAGCTTTTAAATCCGCAATCTATACGCACTATTGCCTTAACTGATGATTCCGGGCGTGCTGTTTCTGATGTCGAGTGTGCTAACATATTTAATTCTGCCTTCGCATTTGTATTCACTCATGAACAGGAACCGCCCCCCCTCATGACAGCAAATGACCAAAGAAGTTTAATGCCAGCCGTTACTTTCTCTGAGGCCGGCATATCATGTCTCATAGATAAACTAAAACTGTCATCATCTGCCGGCTTTGACGAAATCAACACCAAGGTACTAAAAAACGTTAACCATACTTCTGCCAAATTTTTATGCCTGCTGTTCTCACAGTCTCTTTCTACAGGTGTCATACCCCATGACTGGAAAGTGGGGAAGGTCGTTCCGGTCCACAAGTCGGGTAACAAAGATTCACCACTTAATTACCGACCCATATCACTCACCAGCATACCATGTAAACTCATGGAACACGTCATTTATTCTTTAACAATGCATTTTCTGGATTCAAATAACTTTTTTCACCCGTCGCAGCACGAATTTCGCAAAGGATACTCATGTGAAAATCAACTAGCACTTTACGTTCATGACTTGCATGCCAATCTTGATGCTAACCTCCAAACTGACGCAATTTTTCTCGACTTCGCTAAAGCATTTGACAAGGTACCTCATAACCACTTATTTCTGAAACTCTCTGGCCTAAACTTGCATCCCGACATACTAGCATGGATAAAAGAATTCTTAACTCACCGCTTCCAATCAGTCGTTGTCAATAACCAAATGTCTGACCTCCTACCAGTCTCCTCAGGCGTGCCCCAAGGATCCGTCCTTGGGCCACTCTTGTTTCTAATTTATATTAACGACCTACCTGAGAAATTAGATTGCCATATTCGGATGTTTGCTGATGATTGTGTTATTTACAGAACAGTCACTAACACCTTTGACCAACAATCCCTTCAAAATAATTTAACTCATGTACAAGACTGGTGCAGTGAATGGCTAATGACACTTAACACAAGTAAATGCAAATATATGTCGTTCCATCGTCGCCGTTACCCTCTTCTGTTCCAATACAGCATATCTAACGTTCCTCTCGATCTTGTCCAATCATACAAATACCTTGGTGTTCATATTTGTCATGATCTTACATGGAATACGCATATTTCAAACATCATATCATCCGCCAACAGAACACTAGGATTCTTAAAGCGTCACCTACGCTCTGCACCTCAGCATGTCAAGCTCCTCGCATACAAATCATTAGTCCGATCAAAACTAGAATACGCATCTCCCATCTGGTCTCCAAAGCAAGCATATCTCTGTAATTCAATTGAAGCAGTTCAAAACCGAGCAACTAGATTCATTCATTCATCGTATTCTTTTGATATCAGCATATCATCCCTCAAATCACAGTCCAGCCTACCTACCCTTGCTCATCGCCGCTACATTGCTAGTTTATGTTTGTTTCACAAGTTTTTTTTACTCTGAGCTACGACAGGAACCCTACATCTGCGCACCACCACCACGCATCTCCCTCCGCACCGGCCATCAGCAGCAAGTGTCACGACCTCGCGCCCGCACCACTACATTTTCTTCATCATTCTTCCCCCGGACCGCGAACGACTGGAACGGCCTTCGCCGTGAACTTGCTGCTATCACATGCCAATCATTGTTCATCGAAGAAATCACGCGTGTACTTGCTTAGTGATAATCTTATATTTGTATAACTTTCAAATTATCTGTTAGTCTTTCTGTTTTTCATTTCTGTGTGCCCCACCCCTTATGTAATACCCTCTAACGAGGGTTTTTAAGGTATTAAAGTGAAGTGAAGTGAAGTGAATAGTTTGACTCAGAGGAAACCTCAGCAGTCATGCAGGCATTGCGGAATCAGGGTGCAGAAGAGTCTTATGTCAAAATACTGGAAGATAATAGCGACTGCACAGCTACCGTAGTCCTCCATAAAGTTAGCAAGAAAATTCCAATAATAAAGGATGTCAGACAAGGAGACAGGATCTCCCCATTGCTCTTCACCACCTGTTTACAAGCGGTATTCCGAGGCCTGGATTGGGAACAGTTGGGGATAAGAGTTAGCGAGGAATATCTAAGTACAACCTTTGTCCGTGAAGTTTCGAGACTGATTTATTTATTTTCTCTAGAAATAATTCTCCCAAAAATGTTGGTGTGTATGTGCAGCGCTATCATTTCGGGCGAACCTGAGCTATTTATGTTAATTGCTGTGGCTGCCGCCATAGATGGAACTACAAGTTTGGTTTGGTTTATGAGGGTTTAACGTCCGAAACGAACTCAGGTTATGTGCGACGCCGTAGTGAAGGGCTCCGCAACAATTTCGACCACCTGGGGATCTTTAAAGTGCACTGACATCGCAGTGTACAGGGGCCTCTAGAATTTCACCTCCATAGAAATTCGACCGCAGCGGCCGGGATAGGACGCGCGTCTTTCATGCCAGCAGCCGACCACCATAACCACTCAGCCACCGCGGCGGCTGGCACTACATGAAGAAAAATATATTGTCACTAGACATCTGCGCATTCAAAGGAAGAAAGGGGTGCCGTAGTGGAGGGCTCCGGAATAATTTCCACCACCTGGGGATCTTTAACGTGCACTGACCTCGCACAGCACACGGCCGCCTTAGCGTTTTGCTTCCATCGAAACTCAGCTGCCGCGGTCGTGTTCGAACCCGGGTACTGCGAATCAATAGCAGATTGCGCTAACCACTGAGCCACCGCAGCGGGTTTTCCTCAAAAATAAAATTAAATTGGTTTTATGCAAAAGAAGTGGCGTAGTATCTGTCTCACATATCAGCGCACACCTGAATCGCCCCGTAAGGGAAGGGATAAAGGAGGGAGTGAAAGAAGAAACGAAGAAAGAGGCGCAGTAGTGGGTTGCTCCGGAATAATTTCGACCAGCTGTGGATCTTTAACGTGCACTGAAATCGCACAGCACACAGGTGCCTTAGCGTTTCGCCTCCATCGAAACGCAGCCACCGCGGTTGGGTTCGAAACCGGGAACTTCTGATCAGTAGCCGAGCACAGCTTTGGGGGCGGTGCTCTATGCGCTGCCGCTCATCACGTTTCGCAAGCCGTGCTGGAAGAAACTCGAGCTTCAGCACCGCAAGTCCCTGCGGGTGTGCCTAGGCCTGCCCAAAAACTCGCAGTGCGCCGCAACGTTGGCCGAGGCAGGAGCGTGGCCACTTGAGCTCCAAGCAGCGCGCAGGGCATTGAATCACATCGACCGGCTTCACCGCGCACCGAACGGCGGCTCGCTGCTGCAGCGTATGCCCTCGAACCCGCGCTCACGAATGGGCGCGGCGCTGCTCGAGTATGAGCAATTGACCCAAGGCCCACCTCCCTACGACTCCTGCGCGCCCTGGCCTGCCGCCTCGGAGGTACAGCGAAAGATCGTCGGCATATCGGGAAAGCGGAGCACACCCCTCTGTGCTGTGCAGCAGCTGGCCAGAGCCGTCATGCACGAGGAGCTCCAGAACCATCTCCTCGTGTACACCGACGGCTCAGTGGCCCGCGACAGCTGCTCCCTTGCTGCGGCGGCCACCATCCCCGCCCTGCGACTGCACAGCCAGCAACACGCACCCTTCCTGGGCTCCTCCACCACGGCGGAGTTGATGGGGATCCGGCTCGGGCTGGACCTGCTGCTCACCCTCGGCCCTCCGCCGCCCAGGAGTGCTCTGCTGTGCGACTCCCGCGCCGCCCTCAGCCGCCTGCAATCTAACGGCCGCGGTACCCCACTAGTGCGGGAAATTCGCTCGCGCATCAAGCGCCTCGCGCAGAGAGGTTGTGCCGTGCGTGCACAGTGGGTGCCCGGTCACTGCGGCATCGCCGGCAACGAAGAAGCTGACGACCTCGCGACCGCTGCACACCAACTACCTGCCAGCGATCTGCCCCTTGCTCTGGAGGACGTGCGTGCGGCCATCCACGACCATCTCCGAAAGCAGCACCCCGACCCACGCATCGCGGGAGATGAGCGCATCGACAGTGTCACCGGCTGTCGCACACTTACACGGTCACAACGTGCAATGATACTCCGCGATATGCTCGCGGCCTATAGGGCGCAGGGCATACTACCAGACTCCATCAAGGCGCTATTGTGGCCGCAGGGCAGTGCGCGCACTCGTGAGCGAACTTTGGTGAGCCTCTGTGCATTCCTCGAACACACGGGCTTCACGTCCCGTCTGTTCTCCTTAAGGTAGTTACATGCAGTGACAGAACGCTCCGCGAGTTCTACCTTGAACGATTAATAACTGGACGCCCCACTCCAGTTGTAACCAACACTGTGCTGTGCTAACTAATCACGCGCACAACCTGGACACATTTCTCATTGTATAAATAGTTTGTACATATTACTTCTCCCCCTATCCTCTCTTCATGTCCCCTAACCTCTATCATTTCATTTCTTCATTCTTCCTGCTGTCCTTTCTTTCCGCTGCCCCAGCTCAGGTGCTTCAGTATCGATGGCAGATGCCGGGGCTAGCAAAAATCTTTTCCTTCCTTTTTACTATTATTTTTAATAAAACCACTACCACCACCACCACCACCACTACGGCACCCCTTTATTCCTTTCTTCTCTCACTCCCTCCTTTATTCCTTCCCTTCCTTTAGGCGGGAACGCCGGATCAGTAGCCCAGCGCCTTAACCATTGAGACACCACGAATAATAATAATTATAATAATTGGTTTTTGGGGAAGGGAGATGGCGCAGTATCTGGCTCATAGGATCGTCTAGGGTTTAGTGCGACTAGGTCGTTGAATATGTTGCAGTTTCCGCTGTAGATAATTCCATGTACGGCATCGTCGGGCGCGGCGATGTAGGCCTTAAACCGGGAATTGCTTGTCGCTCGTAGATTTTGGCACGCACCTCGGCAGAGGTGCTGATCGTGAATGAGTTATTGTGTGGGCTAACTCGGAGTCGGTGGTGCTGCCGGGCGTCATGGTGGTTGAGCTTCACAGCCGCGCACACAATAGGCAGCAGAGCGCCGCCCTTACATTATCTAAGATCCAATCCGCCACAAGGCCGGAAAATTACTTTAAAATCAGTAGCCGGGAGTTTTGGTTGTGGAGTATGACGTATAGGTTTTGGAGGAATAGTCTTGCATTAGTTGGGTGACGCCGACATGGCCGGGCCGGGCCGGCGGGAGGGCGAACTTGGGAGGCTTGCTTCAGAGCCGGATTCGAAGTGGCTTGGTTGGGGAAGACATTGCGGGCTGGGATTGCTCTCGACGAACGCGGGTCGTTAGCGAAGTGTTCGGGGTTGATTTCGTCGCCTTCTACGCCGTAAACCATCATTGCTGAGGTGAATACGGAGGCGAGGTGAGTCTAGACTCGCCGGTGGCCGTAGGCCTAACCGGCGGCAGCAGCGGCGGGGGCCCTTGTTGGGCTAGGTTGAACGCGAGGCCTAGTGTTCCGCGCCTGGCTCGGAGCGGTAGAGTCCTTCTCGGGCAAAAAATGGTCAGAATTACACGGAAAATGGTGGGAACGGGTGCCGCACACCTTCGCTGACCGATTATGGGTAGAATCAGTCCATTTCACGTCGAAGATCCGCCGTCCAGAATGAAAATCCACGGAGCCGAGATGAGATGAGATGCGTCCGCTGGCTCCCCCGGCCACCGGGCGGTCCCTTGAAAGTTGGAAAATATTAAGAAAAACAAAAAGCGTAAGAAGTTGCGCTATTCTTTTGCTGCCGCGGCGGTGCGCTGGCGGCGGTAAAACGTCAACAAGCCAGTTTGCACAAAAGCAGCCGATTCCACGCCATGTTATTGTTTTCTAGGCAGCGTCTGAAATCAAGCCACTCCAGGAGCGCTTGGTTCGAAATCGACGAAGATGACTTTTTGAAGTCTGTACGGTTCGGCACTTACGATCGATGACAGAAGTGAAGTAGGGTAAAGTGTTTCAGTATTTGATCCGTTTTTGATCGCTCCATAATAACACTAAATAATGGCCAAACCACAAATGCCAACATAGATAAAATCTAGAGCCACCTTACTGCCGCTGGAGCCGAGCCACCGGTGTACTGCCTCTCCGTAGACCTTTCAGGACCCGGGTTGTAGGACCGGTCGCATGCGCAGTGTTTCCAGGAATGCGCGACCAATTTATCAAAATCATGCAGTCAAAGCGAACCAGTGCGCTCTCACTATGATGACGACCGAGGTTTTTATCATCAATGGTGTCGACAGTTCGCCGAAGGCCTTGGTGGGCGTTAAGTGTCATTCAGCGGTATGCCTTTGCTCATCGCAGTGCACTCCGCCCCTTCTAGAGGACGAGTTTACGAGAGAAGGAAAGGCACAGTAACTGCCTCACTCTGGATGGACACCTGATCTGCGTCTGGAAAATTAATGATAATAATAATAATTCGATTTGGGGAAAGGAAATGGCGCAGCATCTGTCTCTTATATCGCTGGACTCATGAACCACGCCGTAAGGAAAGGGATAAAGGAGGGAGTGAAAGAAGAAAGGAAGAAGAGGTGCCCTAGTGGAGGGCTCCGGAATAATTTCGACCACTTGGGGATCTTTAACGTACACTGACATCGCACTGCGCACGGGTGCCGTAGCATGTTTCCTCCATAAAAACGCTGCCACGACCAACCAAAAGGTGCGAGGCTTATTGAGACCTTTGTGACAAGTTTTTGACAATTTTCCCAATTGACAGTTACGAAATCTAGCCCCAGGTGACGTAGCGCCAGCTACAGTCTCGCACCTTTCTCTCCCCCGCCCATTTATCACTAATGCACCCAGAGCTGCTATCTCATATGTTCAGCCCCAAGAGCTGATTTCCATCACAAACTCTACATTTGCTCTGAGTTCCAGCCGCCATCAGAGTGGCAACTCACTGACTTCCAGCGATGGGAGGTCGCGGTGTCCAGCTCCTACCCAGCTGTCCAAAAGCAGCTGGTGGGCTGGGCTTTGGAAGTCGCCGGGCGTCACCGACTGCCGGCCACTTCACGACACCAAGAACCAACCCAAGAATAGCCTAAGATACGGCTTTAAAGCGAAAGCCTTTAATGGCTCATACTGTCGTCCGTTCGGAGAGGGTGTCCCGTCTGTAACTCGGGAACTAAAAAAGATAGCTGAAAAAGAATAGCTGCTTCAGATTGAAGAGGAAAAAATGAGCCTAGAAGCAGAATTTGATGACTGCAGACAAATTAGTTAATTATTATAGACAAAAATGTCGAAATTGCGTCGAAATAGCGCGGACGTCGATATAGCCACGGGAACGGTGTGACGTCACATCCACCAGAAGTAGTCACGGCATAGTGAAAATTTTCACATAACGGTCGGAAAAATGTCGCATTGTGTGAAATTAGTAGGAAAATGTGTAATTAAGCGCAATTAACACTTAAGACCCCCTAAAGATATATAATTTGGGTATCGATATAGCCACGTGAACGGTGTGACGTGTGACAAGCAGTGGAACTTTCTGTAAATCTAGCATTGACTGACAGGTGCTGCGGTGTGTGTGATTGAGTGTCGGAGAAAAAAAAAAGCAAAGACCCAAGACTTCCTGCAAGCAATACAGGACTCACTTGCACTTAAGTTAGTCACCGCGCCAAGCAAGGCAAGGACCAAGTATGGCAGCTGCCTCGACTTAGTCTTCAGAACATACGGCAGCGTAAACGTTCTCGACTACATATCACTACTCTTCAGCGATCACAAAGCAGCAATCCTAGCCGTCGACCGATTCAAGCATAACACCTTCGCCGGAAATGATCGCCAGGCAGACACCTTCCTAGAAGACGACATCGAAGCAATGTAGACCACAGAAGTCACCAAAGGGTAGGTGCCTGCAGCGCCTCACCAACACATGCGTTTCAATAAAGCATTAGCACACTCAGAAACAGTTCTCGCGTACTTCAATCGCAATCCAGCACTCGCACACAGTAAGCAGTCACTCGCAATCATTCGCAAAAGCAGCATGCCAGGAAAAAGCTTTCGCCTCTCAACACTTTAGTTGTCAAATTGTCTCGTCATTTTTTATTAATATTTACCCGCACTACCACCCAACTTTATATACAATGTATTGGCAAAAAAATATCAGTTATTTTGGTCGCTGCGTATTAAGTCTTTTTACAAATATTAACGATGGCCCCTCGCCGTGCAAATAAATGCTCTCGGGGCGCCGCCCTCGTGTCAAGCGGCGACGTCTCATCGTTTCGTCATTTTGACGTCACTGTCAATAACTTTTGACGGCGTTTGCGATCGTTCTCTAATACGGTCCCTGGTCTCCTTCTTGCAATCGTCAAAATAAACTTCTTCCAAAGAGAGACGTGCGCCTTTCAGTGCCTACCTCATGTTCTTAATCAAGCACCCGCTGCTTGGTGGCTCAGCGGCTTTCACTTGGTGGAGGTGCCGCGATTTTCACCACCGACATGCTGCAGGAGATTTCTGCAGTAGTGTTCCGCCTGCTTGGACTGACTAGCATATGTTCAAGCTTCATCGAGAGCATGCTTGAGGAGAATTGATTGACAGCAGCGTTAACGAGGCTGCATCGAGAGAAAAAAGTGGCTGTCACTCAACTCACTTCAGCCAGGTTAGCATTTATTTTTTCAAGACTTCAACGAGAGTGCCACAAGTGATAATAATAATAATAATAATAATAATAATAATAATTGGTTTTTGGGTAAAGGAAATGGCGCAGTATCTGTCTCATATATCGTTGGACACCTGAACTCACCTACGGCACCGCTTTCTTCCATTCTTCTTTCACTCCCTCCTTTATCCCCTCCTTACGGCGCGGTTCGAGTGTCCACCTAGATATGTGAGACAGTTACTGCGTCATTTTCTTTCCTAAAAACAAATATTTTTCACGGGGCTCTTCAGGGTCCACCGAGAAATGAGGCAGTTACATCACATTTCCATTCATTTTTTAAATTTAATTTAATTGGTTTTGGGGGAAAGGAAATGGCGTAGTATCTGTCTCATATATCGTTGGACACCTGAACCGCGCCGTAAAGGAAGGGATAAAGGAGGGAGTGAAAGAAGAAAGGAAGAAGAGGTGCCGTAGTGGAGGGCTCCGGAATAATTTCGATCACCTGGGGACCTTTAACGTGCACTGACATCGCACAGCACACGGGCGCCTTAGCGTTTTCCCTCCATAAAAACGCAGCCGCCGCGGTCGGGTTCGAACTTTCACCAAAATGCAAATTTAGGCGCGTTAGAGTTTCGCCTCCATATGCGGCTGCGTTTCGATGGAGGCGAAACGCTAAGGCGCCCGTGTGCTCTGCGATATCAGTGCACGGTAAAGTTCCCCGGGAGGTTGAAATTATTCTAATAATAATTGGTTTTTGAGGAAAGGAAATGGCGCAGTATCTGTCTCATATATCGTTGGACACCTGAACCGCGCCGTAAGGGAAGGAATAAGGGAGGGAGTGAAAGAAGAAAGGAAGAAGAGGTGCCGTAGTGGAGGGCTCCGGAATAATTTCGACCACCTGGGGGATCTTTAACGTGCACTTACATCGCACAGCACACGGACGCCTTAGCGTTTTTCCTCCATAAAAACGCAGCCGCCGCGGTCAGGTTCGAACCCGGGAACTCCGGATCAGTAGTCGAGCGCCCTAACCACTCAGCCACCGCGGCGGGTAGCTCTAAATTATTCCGAAGCCATCAACAACGGCACCTCTTTCTTCCTTTCTTCTTTCACTCCATCTTTTATCCCTTGCCTAACGGCGCGGTTCAGGGGTCCAACCATATATGAGACACATATTGCGCCATTTTCTTTCCCCAAAGACCGATTATATAATTTTGCGCTCACTCACACAGTTACCGCGCCTTTATTTTTCATTAAGCTAACCTTGCGCCATCGTGTGTGTGTGTGTGTGTGTGTGTGTGTGTGTGTGTGTGTGTGTGTGTGTGTGTGTGTGTGTGTGTGTGTGCGTGCGTGCGTGTGTGTGTGTGTGTGTGTGTGCGTGCGCGCGCGCGCGCGCGCGCGCGTGTGCGTGTGCGTGCGCGTGCGCGTGCGCGTGCGTGCGTGCGTGCGTGTGTGTGTGTGTGTGTGTGTGTGTGTGTGTGTGTGTGTGTGTGTGTGTGTGTGTGTGTGTGTGTGTGTGTGTGTGTGTGTGTGTGTGTGTGTGTGTGTGTGTGTGTGTGTGTGTGTGTGTGTGTGTGTGTGTGTGTTAGAAGGGGGTGGCGGGGGCAGTCATCTGTGGCAACGTTTGTGGCGACAACCAACAAGTCGAATCATCCCGAACAGCTAGCTCTGAAGCGTTGAGACAAGAAAGCAAAGTTATTGCTACCTGCAGTGAATTAAACCAGCTTCTCTGCAAACTTTCTCGTTTTGAAGTCTTGATTTCTTGAAAATATTTATGCAATTGGCGTATCGGTAAGCGAAATATTGAGAAGAGGTTATGAGAACTCTGTAAGGTAGTAAACAGATGCAACTATTCGTCACCGGCGACTGAAGAACGCTTAGTTCGCGACAGGTTCTGATTGTAAAACTACTGCAGAACTCGCCTGCAGCATGTTGGTGGGGAGGATGGCGGCACCTCCACCAAGTGAAAGCCGCTGAGCCATCATGCAGCGGGTTCTAGATTAAAAGGGTGAGAGGTAAGCACTGACAGGCGCACTTCTCTGCCAGGCTACTCTGAGTGAATGTGAAGAGATGGACGTCTACCTCGAATAGCGTGTAAACATAAAATTCTGTGCGAAGCTTTGCAAGACAGCCATACAGACGTATGAGCTCCTTCTTGACGCCTACGGCAACGAGACATAATCGCGGGCGCGAGTTTTCCAGTGGCACAAGAGGTTCGTTTCGGAGACGCCGTCGGTGGAGGACGACACAAGGCAAGGGCGCCCTTCAAACTCACGGAACGAAAACAACGTGGCTTGGATCACGAAAATCGTATAGCAAGACTGCAACCTTACAGTTCGCATTCTATCAGATGCTTTCGACAAAAGAAGACAAAAACAAAGAAGGATGCTGATAGTTTTTTTTCAATGCCAGAGGTGTCATACACCACGAGTTCGTCCCACAAGGGCAGGCGGTGAATCAGGAGCTTTATATCCGCCTGCTCCATCATATGCATGATGCACTGCGACGCCGTCGCCTTGACTTATGGGCATCTGGAAAATGGAGCCTTCTCCAAGATAACGCGAGGCCGCACACTGCTTTTAGCGTGAAAAAATTTCTCGCCAAGCACAGCATTACTGTACTTCCCCATCTGCCATACTCGCCTGACCTCTCGCCATGCGATTTTTTCCTGTTTCCTCGAGTGAAGAGAGCCCTAAAGGTCGCTGGAAGGGGAGCGTGGAGGCCATTCAAGACGCCACGACAAAAGAGCTGACAGCCCTGCCAAAAGAAGCGTTTTCCAACTGTTTCCAAGTCCTCCGAAAGCGTTAGAAGTTCTGTATAGACTGCAAGGGAGACTATTTCGAAGCAGTGCTGCACAAGTGATTTCAATGTTAAACGCATTTTTTTAATGGACTCAGTCTCTTAACTTTACGGACAACGGATGTAATCTGCGATCCGCTGGTGACATTGCCTGGGTGAGACACTCAGGAGACGAACTGCACAGCATGATCAATAAGTTAGACATGCAGACTAGAAATGCGGGTCTAAAAATTAGCATGCAAAAACCAAAGTAATGTTCAACAGTCTAGCAAGACACCAGCAGTTCACGATTGGTAGCGAGGTACTAGAACTGGTAAGGGAATACGTCTGCTTATGGCAGGTTGTGAACGCTGATCCGGACCATGAGAGGGAGATAACTATAAGAATAGGGTGGAGCGCATCTGGCTGGTTCTCCCAAGTCATGAATGGCAGTTTACCAATATCCCTAAGGGGAAAAGTATACAACAGCTGTATCTTACCGGTACTTACCTACGGGGCAAGAACATGGCGGCTAACGAAAAGGGTTCAGCTCAAGTTAAGGACAGCGCAGCGAGCTATGGAAAGAAAATGATAGGTGTAACGTTAAGAGACCGGAAGCGGGCAGAGTGGGTGAGGGAACAAACGCGGGTTATGACACCCCAGTCTAAATGAAGAGGAAGAAATGGGCTTGGGCAGGGCATGTTATGTGAAGGCAATATAACCACTGTTTCTTAAGGGTAACGGATTGGATTCCAAGAGAAGGCAAGCGTAGCAGGCAGCGGCAGAAAGTTAGGTGGTCGGATGAGATTAAGAAGTTTTCGGGGATCGTGTCGTCGCAGCTGGCAAAGAACAGGGTTAATTGGAGAGATATGGGAGAGGCCATTGCCCTGCAGTGGTCGTAGTCAGGCTGATGATGATGTGATGGAATCTAATCCTTGGCACTCCACTGCCGCGACTTTCCCTTATTAAAGGGCAACTGCATCACTTTTTCAGAACTCTGCGATATTCGAGGATTCAAATCTATGTAGGCTCTATGTCAAGCATGCTGTGTTTTGCTCTAGTATTCAAAATAGTTCGTAATCGACGATTGAATTTTAGGCTTCTCCTCGAAGCAACGGAGAAGTGCGGGCAAGGTCGGTGTGACGTAACTGAAAGTAAGATTTCAAATTACCGCTGCTGTCAACCACACCCTTCCTGTGCATCGTTCGATGCTGTCAAAAACAACTCTCGGTGGGCTTTGCCTTCAGTGGCATTGTTTTTTTTTTTACTTCAAAGCAATCGTTTCCGCGTAGAAAATGCACCGGTATCTTCGATGACGTCACCATGCACCGTCCAATTGACGCTGTGTGCTGCGGAGAAGCTTGAAGATCACTGAGATTTTAGTCGATGAATCCTAGCGCAAAAAGACTTTGCATGCTTTACCTGCAAGTTTCACACATTCGAACTATTTAAGCTCGTCGATTTCTAAAGCCCACGCAATTGCCCTTTAAAACGTTAACTTCATCCCTTACCGCATGACGCGGTGGGGATGTATCCGCCGGGAGTGAGAAATTTACTGCGCCCTTGCTTTCCTCATAACAGATTATTATTATTATTATTATTATTATTATTATTATTATTATTATTATTATTATTATTATTATTATTATTATTATTATTATTATTATTATTATTATTATTATTATTATTATTAAAGTGTTACACGCGGAGAACTTCGAACACGCTGCTCCCCTTAACCCCGTCTTCAGCACCCCGCTTATCACGTGTTTCGGCGCTCTCGACGTGCGGCGCAACGCTTGCTCTGAGGCGTGGGTCACAGCCAAAGACCGCCATGGAACCCCCCTCGTCACTCCTCGACGTGGAGCCTGGAGAAACTGAGATGGATCAAATCCAGCATTCGGAAAGTATTTTCATATGATATCATGCATGAACAATGTTGCTCTGCTGCTAAAACCTGCGAGACGTTTTTCGAGATGCCATCTGTGAAATCGTCAGTGTTCCCCGTAATAGTGCGTTCGCAGGGGCCATTACAATAAGGAAAATTTTATTGTTCCAATCGCGTTAAATAATACAGGCCACGAGGGCAGTCTTCGATGGAAGCCCGGGGTCTATACCGAAACTATTGGTAGGCGTGATGCGCAGCTGTACGAGAGAAAACGAAAGACAGGCAATATGGCCGTGTGCTGATGGAACGTTCTTTCGCCTTCGTTGCGTCAGCTTTGCTTGCCGAATAAAGAATCGTGACCGGCAAGGTTATAGCAGGAACCGCTGCGATGCAGCCTACAGCGACTTTCTACTCAACACAATAAAGAAAATCGAGAATACTTCTTGGTGGCCTAAACAGTGTCGTAAACGAATCATGTAGTACATCTCGCACGTCACGCGTGACTTATAAGTGTTGTATCGTAGTAATGATAATTAGCAATGAAACAGTACACGTAGCATACGGTCGAGCCGATCTGTATTCCCCTACTTCGTCGTCTTCCCCCATGCGCGCGAGTGCGTGCAGCGCACTTGCCACACTTCATCTTTATCACATTTCCGCCGCACTTAAAAAAAACAAAATTTCTAGCGGATGTCATAGTCTTTCAACCATGCGGGCCGCTTCTTTTTGCGAGTACTTCGGCGAGGCGACGCAGGAGGTGAAGCCGCAGTTGCCGCTGTGGATTTACTACACGAGGGTTGAGGAGCGGCTGCCGATTCCGGAGCGGGCGGAACGGCTGGCATCATATGGATTGAAGGCGCGTCCGAAGAAGGACCCTGGACCACGGTTCCGGACTGTGGACTGGGCGGCGGCATTCGGTTGCCGTCGATAGGCGGCGAAATATCAGCGAAAAGGGCCGCTGGAGCTGAAGAGGACAGTTGCTGCTGAACTACTTCTGGGCGAACCGCAGAAAACTTGGACGAGTGCCACACTCGCCCATCATCCAGCAGATAAGATGCAGGTCCACGCTGCTCCACAACCTTCCGAGGCTCCGAAAACCGAGCTGACAGTTTGCCTCGCACTTTTGGTTTGCGGACACGCACGTACTGGCCAATCTGAAAGTCACGACACTGGGCGCCACTCCGCTGGTCCGCATAAAGCTTGTACTGCGCTTGTTTCTCGTCAAGCCTCTGCCGCAAAAGCTTAAGCGCTTTTGTCGGATCCATTGAGAAGGACTGATCCGGCAGTCCTACGACGTTAAGTCTTGTGCGGGGCAACCGGCCATGAAGTAGGACAGCTGGTGCAATTCCTGTCGTGGCATGGGGCGTACAGCGGTAGACACCGAGGTAGTCCACAATCGCTGTACGTAGGTCGCGTCGCTCGCACAGAGCTAGCTGAATGTAGGACTTAAGCACTCGATTGAATCGTTCAACGAGTCCATTAGCTTGGGGATGGTACACTGAAGAGTAGCAATGGCGTATCCCCCGTTCGCGGAGGAAAGTTTGCATGGCCATCGATGAAAATTGAGGTCCGTGGTCAGAGACAATCTCTTGAGGGTAACCCTCACGAGCGAAGAAGCCAAGCAGGAATTCTTGAACGGTTTGAGTTGTAATGGCATCAGCGAAGACAACGTCTGGCCACTTACTGTAATAATCCATGAGAGTAATCGCGAAACGGCAGCCACTGGGAGCTTGGTCGAAAGGCCCCACGATATCAATGGCAACCTTATCCCAAGGTTTCTCTGGGAAGGCGACAGGTTGCAGAGGAGCTGCCACCGGACGAGCCGATTTGTCACAGGGCTGGCCCACGACGCATGTCCGTACCATTTCTTCGACGTGCTCCTCCATTCGCGGCCACCAGTAGAGCTCTCGCAGTCGACTTTTCGTGCGGCTGATCCCGGGGTGTGACTCGTGCGCGATGTCCATGAGGCGTCGTCGCAAACGTTCGGGAACGACGAGCCTGTCACCTCGGTACAAGACGCCTTGCACGACGGACAGCTCCGAGCGCAGGAGGTAGTATGGCCTAAGGTTCTCCGGTAGGGATTTCTTGTCCGGCCATGTCGCCGATGTAAACTGAATGGCTTGAGCAACTGCCGCGTCGCTGATGGTTGCCTCTTGAAGCTCTTGTAGAGTCACGGCTGGCGATAGCAGGCAGACGAAGTCGCCGTCACTGGCGTCGAACTCACTGGGCTCACTGCACGATGTGGTCGGTAAGGGAAGGCGAGACAGAGCACCAGCAACAGAGTTGTCATTGCCTTTGCGGTACTCTACAGTGTAGTTGTAGCACAACAGGCGAGCCGACCAACGTGAAATTCGCAACGGCCGATGGCCCGTTTCTTTCGTCGACAGCAAAATGACAAGTGCACTGTGATCGGTGCGTAGAACAAAAGGCCGGCCCCACAAATACACGTGCCACCGTTCGCACGCCCAAACGCAAGCTAGGGCCTCACGTTCACCAACAGAGTACTTTCTTTCTTGGGGTGTCAAAGTACGGGAGGCAAACGCAACAGTTTGCAGGGAATGGCCGTTGTCTTGCTGAAGCACTGCCCCAAGGCCATATCCGGAAGCGTCAGTCGTTACGACCACGGGAAGGGCAGGATCAAAACAATGCAACACGTCACATGACGTCAACATGGACTTCAGTAGTTTGAAGCTTGAATCCGCAGCAGCAGTCCAAGTGAAGGCGGAGTCGCTGCCTCGAAGTAGGGCGCGCATAGGCTCAACGACGTCGGAGTAATGCGCGATAAACTTGGAATAGAAACCCGCAAGTCCAAGTAGGGAGCGAAGCTCGCTGATGTTAGATGGAGTCGGAGCCTTCGTAATCGCCTCGATGGCAGAAGAAAGCGGAAACAGTCCTTCACCGCTGACAACATGCCCCAAGAAAGTGAGCTTCGGAACACCGAAGACACATTTGTGGTTGAGCTTGAGTCCGGCTTGGGATAGGCGCTCGAGAACAGCACGAAGGTTGGTCAGGTGCTCCTGTCGGGAGGTACCATGGACTATGATGTCGTCGATGTAGAAGAGGACACCTTTGCACCCTTTTAAAATTAAGTGCATCATCTTCTGAAAAGCCGAAGGCGCCGAAGCAAGGCCGAAACACACTCGTTTGAAGCGGAAGAGGCCATCATGGGTAATGAATGTGGTCAATTCCCGACTCTCAGGGCTAAGTGGTACTTGATGGTAAGCCGAGGCAAGGTCCAACTTCGAAAAACGCTGTGACCCGGCCAAGCTATGTAGAAGTTCTTCCGTTTGAGGCAAAGGAAAACTGTCGACCACAATAGCCTTGTTCGGCTCACGCAAATCGACGCACATTCGGATGGAGCCATCTTTTTTCCGAGCCACGACTATGGGTGAAATCCACTTGGAAGCGTCGACCCGTTCAATGATGTCTTGAGCTTCAAGCTTCTGGAGTTCCTCGGACACCTGCTGACGAATGGCAAACGGCAGCCGTCGGAGCTTGCAAGCAACAGGAGAAACGGAATCCTGCACTCTGACTTTGTGCACGTAGCCACGAGCAACTCCGAGTTCCTTGGAGAAGAGATGTTCGAAGTGTGGACGTAGCTCAGGAGGTAACAGAGGCGTATCAGGTGTCATGGAAAGACATTCCAACGATGCACCTTTGATCTTCATTTGTAGAGCGGCAATGGAATCCAGGCCCAGCAGCGTTGTGCCTCCCGAAACAACGTACAACACGGGCGGTGTGTTACGGCGTGCCTCAGTTGGCCTGCGATAGTTACGTCCGTGCTCACTCAGTCCCCTTGCTAAAGCAAAATTCACCGGTACACGCCGTAACACACAGAGCGAATATCCAAACACTACAAAGAACACCAGGGAAAGTTCCGCTATTTTCTTTCTGAGGAAGAGGAACATTTGTGGAGCTGTGAATTTGTAAGCTAGGTATTTAAGGTAGCTTTTAACAGGGAGCATTTGCGGAGCTGTAGAACGCGCATGCGCACACCCACAGGCTCAACACGCTGCTGCGTCACATGCGTGACTTCGCAACGGCGTTCGAGTGCCCGCCTACCAGCGCGATCGACCTGCAGCCGCCAGAATACTGCGTGCCGTGGCCGTACACGGAGCGTTACATCATACGGCCCACCGGCGCGTTCTCCACGACCGCCGGAGACGTCACCGCTGCGACCACGTGATCTGTGCCAGGCAGCGCCCTGTGGTCACCAATTGCAGTGGCTATTGGAGCAATACTGTCAATTTCGTACATGAAATTAGGTTTCGCTTTGAGGAATCACTTGCCAAGCTAAATAATTTAACATCACAGAACAGAAAGATCAGAAAACCTAACTAACCCTGAAATGATATAATATAAAATTTTGTTAAGTAATACAGAGCTCCCATGCTTTTGGTCCCCCATGTTAAAAATGTAAAGGGCCCTGAAACAACTTTAGAGGAAAGTAAGCTCGCTCAGTGGCTACATCCTGTTCTCATTAACATCTCAGCCATATAATACACATCAGAAGAGGACATACAACCTACAACCGCGCGGGAAAGTTGGCGAGCCCTTTCCAGTGACATTTTGAAACACTAGCCCTCCTCCGTGTCGCACGTCTGCGTATGTCCGTTAAGAGCTGGCTGTTGGTTAGATTTATCCAGACGTCATGGTGCTAACGGTAGAGTCCAGTCAGTAGCGTCCCTCCGGTGGGCCAGGAAGCTCTGCCATCCGGGCAATTCCCGCGCGCGTCGGCAGCCCGCGGTGGGGCCAAGTGGGTGGGACCGGTGTAAATAATAATAATAATATTAATTGGCTGTTTGGGGAAGGGAAATGGTGCAGTGTCTGTCTAACATCTCGGCCGAGTCCTGGGCCGCGCCGTGGGGGAGGGGATGAAGGAGGGAATGAGAGAAGAGGTGCCGCAGTGGAGGGCTCCGGAATGGTTTCGGCCACCTAAGGATCTTAGACGTGCGCTGGCGTCGCACAGCACGCGGGCGCCTTGGCGTTACGCCTCCTTCGAAACGCGGCCTCCGCGGTGGGGTTCGAACTCGGGAGCTCCGGATCAGTGGTGGTGGTGGAAACATTATTGCCAAATACAGAGGGGGGCAAGCCCCCTAACATGGCACGAGGCAGCCCTTAGGGGGCTGCCCTTAGAGGGAAAAGGACAGCCCTTGGAGGGCTATCCGCTTCAGGGCGTCGGTAATTATCCGGCGCTGGTCAGCAGCAGCGGAGCTGGCCAGGAGAGTCTCCCTGTATGACTCCGCCATGGTTGGGCATGGATGGTGTGGGAAGGTAGGACATGTGAGGAGGACATGAAGGAAGTCCCTCGGTTTCCCGCAGAGCTTACAAGAAATAATGAATTGATCGGGGTAGCCGGCATGAAGGAGAATAAGGTAAGGAGCAGTCCGGGTCTGGAGTCGGCACCAGTGGGAGGCCTGGATTCACTAGCCCAGCGCCCTAACCACTGAGCTACTGGGGCAAGTCGAAAATGAAACTAAAATTGAAAATTTGTTTGAGGAAAAGAAAACAAAATTGAAAATTGGTTTTGAGGAAATGAAATGACGCAGTAACTGTCTCACATCTCGGTGGACACCCGAACCGCGCCATAAGAGAAGGGATTAAGGAGGCAGTGGAAGAAAGGGAGAGGTGCCGTAGTGGAGGTCTCGGTAATGATTCAGACGACCTGGGGATCCTTTAACCTGCACTGACATCGCGCAGCACGCGGGCGCCTTATGCGTTTAACCTCCCCTGAAACGCGACCTGAAATGGTACGAAACACGTATATGGCTTAATATAACCCTAATTATTATAGGCCCCAGCTACTGTTACCTGGCAACATCAGGCAGAATTCTCAACCTAAAACCAAGACTCTTGATACATGAAACAGTGCGTGTGGTATGGGTGCTACGCCACGACGTGCCAAGTCGCCTGGGGCTATGAAAAAAGCCCTTTACTACAAAAGATAACTAGCCCTAGTTTAGAGCAATAGGAGCCCTCCTGACTGAGAAAAAGAATGAGTTCATAGACAGTTTATGCTGGTGACTAGGTTGACCACTGAAACTCCAAATATATCTCTCCCCCACCCTTATGCCTTTTCTCTTCCCAAATTAACGTGTTTACTACTACTACTTCAAGAGCACGAACACAGAAGCACAGTTGCGCGCACAAGTGCGCAGACTTTAATGTTTCCAGCCAAATGGTTTTTGGCCGCGAACGTCTTGCGTCGATTCGTTCGAGCAACGACAGCTTAAAAAATATGGCAGCTAGCAGCCACCACAAAATTCTCTCATAAAACTGGGGGCTGTCGGACCATATGCCCCGCGAGACCCGTCGGCGCCAGTGTCAACGGATCCTGGTCGTCACTGCCACTCCGGCGTGCCGGTGGCCTTGTCCAGGACGTCACTGCGCCGTCAGCACCAACATTCGCACTCGCATTCGTAGACGCACTTTTACCGGCATCTTCACTCTCACCCCCATTTTTACGGGCAGCCCGCTGGTCACTGGCCTCGAAGAAGCCGCACCGTAGCGCTGGATTCATGGGCGAGGCCACGGGACACGTAAATGCGGTGGCGAACTCGCGGAAGTTCTTCAGCGGGAGTGTACAGTACAGCTGTTGTCGCTCGCTGGGCCCGCGCGCGCAGGACGCTTGGCAGAAGGCGACGAAGAAGGCCTGATCCTCTGACAGGCCAAGGAAAATGCGCCGCCTCTGATGCGTCCGCGTACCCTGGTCGGCGATAGAGCGCGACGCGTTGAAGGCCTGGTACGCTAACTCGATGGCAGCGACCCCCTCGAAGGCCTGCACACCTCCTTCGGCTCCACTGGCGGCAGTCGCTGGGCACGCTGTCCTTCGCTCGTAGTCCCGGTACGAGGACTTTCCCCACCAAAGACCGGAGATGGAACCGCGACCGTCCAGGAGGACGCCTCGTGGGTCGAACGCCCGGGCCAGGGCAGCGGCGTAGTGGGCTCCGAGGCCTCCCATGTTGACAGCGAGGCCCAGTCCCTCCACGAACAGCGGGCTGCGCAGCGCGTGCAGAAAGACAGCCTGCTCGTTTAGGTAATAGTGGTAGCGGAACAGGGCCCGCGGCGGCTGCAAGTCTCCAGGATAGAAGGCGTCGGCCACATCCCACTGCCTGCCAAGGAGCGCTCGGCGAGCCGACAACGCGTCAAGCCAGTAGCGCAACACAGTACCGTCCTCTCTGAGCTCAGGGAAGTTCTCCAATATGGCAGCCACCTCCGATGCATTGAGGTAGGAGTCGGAAGGCCAGAGGGAGGTGTTCATGCGGCGCAGCTTGTCGACGGCGGCCGCTCGGCTCTCAGCGTCGATCCAAGATGTCTTCAGGAAGAGGTTGATGGCCGTCTGAGTGATGGTCATCAGAAGGGCGTCCACTGAGGAGCGCCAGTGAAGCGGGTAGGTAGTGTTTATGTAGCCGGAGAGGAGGGTTACTCCGAACGCTCTGTGTGTGGCCCAGAAACAGTCGGCGCTCCGCATATCTCCCATCTCGTACGCCGTGGATCGACCCGGAAGTGCCGAGTCGGCCATCCATCCGAGCATCTGCACCAGCGACCATGCCAGCTGGTGTAGCACCACCTCAGCAGGATGTGAACTCAGCAGATAGTCGACTGCCTGCAGCAGCTTCACGTTCGTGGCGATGACGCGGTCAGCCTCGGTCACTCTGAGAGCTTTGTTGAGCTGCCAGTTGAGGAGAGTGTCCCACTGGGCGGTGGCCAGGCGAGGAGTGGCCAAATTCTGCATCTGCTTCAGCGGGAAGGCCAGTTCGTTCTGGCCACCAGACACCGAGCCGCACAGGGCACCGACGATCGTTGACTCATAACGGCGCAGCTCCTCCATTTCCTTGTCGCTCATGGCCGCGAAGCTTCTCGCACGAAGGGCGTCGTGAAAGCGACGCACGCGTGCTTTGTACACTCCCCGCGTTACCATGCTGTCCAGAGCCCGCTTCCAATCGTAGGACACGATACCGGACCCCACGCGCACCTGCCGTTGGTTGCGGCCCGGTATGGGTGAGACACGAACCGAGAACCACAGGCCCAGGTTCCAGTTGATGTCCAAATCCAGGAGTACGTCCAGAGGCTGCGCGGGCGCCGTAGTGCGCTCAGGCCAGGACAGTGACCGGTCGGCAAGGAACTCGGTCAGCAAAGCGGCATCCTTGGTACTGCTACCACTGTGCAGGCAGACCTGGTACGCCCGCTCAGCTCGGTTAATGCGCAGTACCGGACGGGAATCGGGCAAAAGGACTTTCCCGGTTGGCAGCACCATTTTGTTTGAGGCGTCGTTCACGGCCTCCAGGTACCGGATGGTGTCTTGCTGGGCCACGGCCAGGAGGTCTCGGAAGACGGTCTCTGACTTGGCTGCGCGAGGATGCCAAGCGCCACACGCGAAGCGGTAAATGTCGCCGCACGGGGCCGTGCTCCGGTTCAGGGAGTCCTTGAGGCGACGGAAGTGCGCCATGCAGAGCTTGGAGTTGCAGGTGTTCCACGAGCTGCGTCCCATGCCAAAGACGCCGCTTCCTTCGGAGCCTCTCTGATGACGGAGCACAGACAGGCCGATGGTGATGGCGCTGAGCGTCAGTGCTACTCCCAGTAATGATGACAGGAGGTGACCTAGAGCCACCGCCCTTTGGCGCCGGTCTAGTCCTCCGCTCGTCGTCGAAGGCGCCTCGCAGCCTTCGCCAGCCATTCGAGACCACATTCTTTGTGCCCACCACTCGTGCCGACGTGGAACAGCCAGCTGTCCGTTCATGGCTCCTCGGGGCTTCGAATCGCACGTGTTATCTGCTCGTGTGCGCGTGGCGTCCTTCGTTCTGCCGAACGAAGCGCTTGCATCTCGTGCCGGTTCCGCTTCTTTCTTTCCTGTTCCTCACGTGGTACGCTCACATTTGCTGCATTGATATGTCATACGATGCGTTGATAATCAACCGACCGTGGCCAAACATTAGTTCTTTTTTGCAAAACGTGTTGGTGAACCACAGCACGGTTTCCTTCATGATTTTGGGACCGGGTTTCGCAGAACGCGATATCCATCGGTGTTCCATCTAAATCCGCCGCGTTGGCTCAGTGGTTAGAACGCTCGGCTACTGAGCCGGGTTCGAACCCGACCGTGGTGGCCGCGTTTCGATGGATGCGAAACGCTAAGGCGCCCGTGTGCTGTGCGATGTCAGTGCACGTTAAAGATCCCCAGGTGGTCGAAATTATTCCGGAGCCCTCCACTACGGCACCCCTTTCTTCCTTTCTTCTTTCACTCCCTCCCTTATCCCTTCCCTTACGGCGCGGTTCAGGTGTGCAACGATATATGAGACAGATACTGCGCCATTTCCTTTCCCAAAAACCAATTATTAATATTATTGGTCCACGTTCGGAACCGGCCTGGGACAATGCCAAAATTGGCTTGGCCCACCCCCGGAAATTCAAAAATGAAGTGACCCACGTTCGGAAAGTACCTGAGTCACTCCAAAAAAGGGTTTAATAATAATAATAATTGGTTTTGGGGGGAAAGGAAATGGCGCAGTATCTGTCTCATATATCGTTGGACACCTGAACCGCGCCGTAAGGAAAAGGATAAAGGAGGGAGTGAAAGAAGAAGGGAAGAAGAGGTGCCGTAGTGGAGGGCTCCGGAATAATTTCGACCACCTGGGGATCTTTAACGTGCACTGACATCGCACAGCACACGGGCGCCTCAGCGTTTTTCCTCCATAAAAACGCAGCCGCCGCCGTCGGGTTCGAACCCGGGTAACTCCGGATCAGTAGTCGAGCGCCCTAACCACTGAGCCACCGCGGCGGGGCTAAAAGGGTTTGACCCAACCCCAAAATTCGGGTGGCCTAGCGTGCTTTCGCAGAATATGTCGTGCATAGGAATGCTAAACCACCAGCCATATTTGTTTACTCCTTCGGAGAGTACATGTGTAAAGTGCTTTTGCCCAACGCCAACCGCAAGCTCATCGACTTCGGTCTATTACCTCCGAACCACGTCAGGCACGAATAGCAAACGAGTTTTAAGTGTGCACTAAGCATTTTCCTCTGCCATTTCTTGCGTTTTATTAAACCCCATGGCTACTTGGCACTGTATCAGATAATAAATGTGGCATCTGTCATAAAATTCTCCCATTGGCTAGAATAACGGACGTCACCGGACCGAATGATTCTCATTGGCTGGAGACAAGTGGCGTCATTCGAAGCTGGTGCCTCAATTGGCCTGCGATAGTTACATCCGTGCTCACTCAGTCCCCTTGCTAAAGCAAAATTCACCGGTACACGCCGTAACACACAGAGCGAATATCCAAACACTACAAAGAACACCAGGGAAAGTTCCGCTATCTTCTTTCTGAGGAAGAGGAACATTTGTGGAGCTGTGAATTTGTAAGCTAGGTATTTAAGGTAGCTTCTAACAGGGAGCATTTGCGGAGCTGTAGAACGCGCATGCGCACACCCACAGGCTCAACACGCTGCTGCGTCACATGCGTGACTTCGCAACGGCGTTCGAGTGCCCGCCTACCAGCGCGATCGACCTGCAGCCGCCAGAATACTGCGTGCCGTGGCCGTACACGGAGCGTTACATCATACGGCCCACCGGCGCGTTCTCCACGACCGCCGGAGACGTCACCGCTGCGACCACGTGATTTGTGCCAGGCATCGCCGTGTGGTCACCAATTGCAGTGGCTATTGGAGCAATACTGTCAATTTCGTACATGAAATTAGGTTTCGCTTTGAGGAATCACTTGCCAAGCTAAATAATTCAACATCACAGAACAGAAAGATCAGAAAACCTAACTAACCCTGATATGATATAATATAAAATTTTGTTAAGTAATACAGAGCTCCCATGCTTTTGGTCCCCCATGTTAAAAATGTAAAGGGCCCTGAAACAACTTTAGAGGAAAGTAAGCTCGCTCAGTGGCTACATCCTGTTCTCATTAACATCTCAGCCATATAATACACATCAGAAGAGGACATACAACCTACAACCGCACGGGAAAGTTGGCGAGCCCTTTCCAGTGACATTTTGAAACACTAGCCCTCCTCCGTGTCGCACGTCTGCGTATGTCCGTTAAGAGCTGGCTGTTGGTTAGATTTATCCAGACGTCATGGTGCTAACGGTAGAGTCCAGTCAGCAGCGTCCCTCTGGTGGGCCAGGAAGCTCTGCCATCCGGGCAATTCCCGCGCGCGTCGGCAGCCCGCGGTGGGGCCAAGTGGGTGGGACCGGTGTAAATAATAATAATAATAATTGGCTGTTGGGGAAGGGAAATGGTGCAGTGTCTGTCTAACATCTCGGCGGAGTCCTGGGCCGCGCCGTGGGGGAGGGGATGAAGGAGGGAATGAGAGAAGAGGTGCCGTAGTGGAGGGCTCCGGAATGGTTTCGGCCACCTAAGGATCTTAGACGTGCGCTGGCGTCGCACAGCACACGGGCGCCTTGGCGTTACGCCTCCTTCGAAACGCGGCCGCCGCGGTGGGGTTCGAACTCGGGAGCTCCGGATCAGTGGTGGTGGTGGAAACATTATTGCCAAATACAGAGGGGGGCAAGCCCCCTAACATGGCACGAGGCAGCCCTTAGGGGGCTGCCCTTGCTGGGAAAAGGACAGCCCTTGGAGGGCTATCCGCTTCAGGGTGTCGGTAATTATCCGGCGCTGGTCAGCAGCAGCGGAGCTGGCCAGGAGAGCCTCCCTGTATGACTCCGCCATGGTTGGGCATGGATGGTGTGGGAAGGTAGGACATGTGAGGAGGACATGAAGGAATTCCCTCGGTTTCCCGCAGAGCTTACAAGAAATAATGAATTGATCGGGGTAGCCGGCATGAAGGAGAATAAGGTAAGGAGCAGTTCGGGTCTGGAGTCGGCACCAGTGGGAGGCCTGGATTCACTAGCCCAGCGCCCTAACCACTGAGCTACTGGGGCAAGTCGAAAATGAAACTAAAATTGAAAATTTGTTTGAGGAAAAGAAAACAAAATTGAAAATTGGTTTTGAGGAAATGAAATGACGCAGTAACTGTCTCACATCTCGGTGGACACCCGAACCGCGCCATAAGAGAAGGGATTAAGGAGGCAGTGGAAGAAAGGGAGAGGTACCGTAGTGGAGGTCTCGGTAATGATTCAGACGACCTGGGGAAACTTTAACCTGCACTGACATCGCGCAGCACGCGGGCGCCTTATGCGTTTAACCTCCCCTGAAACGCGACCTGAAATGGTACGAAACACGTATATGGCTTAATATAACCCTAATTATTATAGGCCCCAGCTACTGTTACCTGGCAACATCAGGCAGAATTCTCAACCTAAAACCAAGACTCTTGATACATGAAACAGTGCGTGTGGTGTGGGTGCTACGCCACGACGTGCCAAGTCGCCTGGGGCTATGAAAAAAGCCCTTTACTACAAAAGATAACTAGCCCTAGTTTAGAGCAATAGGAGCCCTCCTGACTGAGAAAAAGAATGAGTTCATAGACAGTTTATGCTGGTGACTAGGTTGACCACTGAAACTCCAAATATATCTCTCCCCCACCCTTATGCCTTTTCTCTACCCAAATTAACGTGTTTACTACTACTACTTCAAGAGCACGAACACAGAAGCACAGTTGCGCGCACAAGTGCGCAGACTTTATTGTTTCAAGCCAAATGGTTTTTGGCAGCGAACGTCTTGCGTCGATTCGTTCGAGCAACGACAGCTTAAAAAATATGGCAGCTAGCAGCCACCTCAAAATTCTCTCATAAAACTGGGGGCTGTCGAACCATATGCCCCGCGAGACCCGTCGTCGCCAGTGTCAACGGATCCTGGTCGTCACTGCCACTCCGGCGTGCCGGTGGCCTCGTCCAGGACGTCACTGCGCCGTCAGCACCAACACTCGCACTCGCATTCGTAGACGCACTTTTACCGGCATCTTCACTCTCACCCCCATTTTTACGGGCAGCCCGCTGGTCACTGGCCTCGAAGAAGCCGCACCTTAGCGCTGGATTCATGGGCGAGGCCACGGGACACGTAAATGCGGTGGCGAACTCGCGGAAGTTCTTCAGCGGCAGTGTGCAGGACAGCTGTTGTCGCTCGCTGGGCCCGCGCGCGCAGGACGCTTGGCAGAAGGCGACGAAGAAGGCCTGATCCTCTGACAGGCCAAGGAAAATGCGCCGCCTCTGATGCGTCCGCGTACCCTGGTCGGCGATAGAGCGCGACGCGTTGAAGGCCCCGTACGCTATCTCGATGGCAGCGACTCCCTCGAAGGCCTGCACACCTCCTTCGGCTCCACTGGCGGCAGTCGCTGGGCACGCTGTCCTCCGCTCGTAGTCCCGGTAGGAGGACTTTCCCCACCAAAGACCGGAGGTGGAACCGCGACCGTCCAGGAGGACGCCTCGTGGGTCGAACGCCCGGGCCAGGGCAACGGCGCAGTGGGCTCCGAGGCCTCCCATGTACACAGCGAGGCCCACTCCCTCTACGAACAGCGGGCTGCGCAGCGCGTGCAGCGAGACAGCCAGCTCGTTTAGGTAATAGTGGTAGCGGAACAGGGCCCGCGGCGGCTGCAAGTCTCCAGGGTAGAAGGCGTCGGCCACATCCCACTGCCTGCCAAGGAGCGCTCGGCGAGCCGACAACGCGTCAAGCCAGTACCGCAACACAGCACCGTCCTCTCTGGGCTCAGGGAAGTTCTCCAATATGGCGGCCACCTCCGATGCATTGAGGTAGGAGTCGGAAGGCCAGAGGGAGGTGTTCATGCGGCGCAGCTTGTCGACGGCGGCCGCTCGGCTCTCAGCGTGGATCCAAGATGTCTTCAGGAAGAAGTTGATGGCCGTCTGAGTGATGGTCATCAGAATGGCGTCCACTGAGGAGCGCCAGTGAAGCGGGTAGGTAGTGTTTATGTAGCCGGAGAGGTGGGTTACTCCGAACGCTCTGTGTGTGACCCAGAAACAGTCGGCGCTCCGCATATCTTCCATCTCGTGCGCCGTGGGTCGACCCGGAAGTACCGAGTCGGCCATCCATCCGATCATCTGCACCAGCGACCATGCCAGCTGGTGTAGCACCACCTCAGCAGGATGCGAACTCAGCAGATAGTCGACTGCCTGCAGCAGCTTCATGTTCGTGGCGATGACGCGGTCAGCCTCGGTCACTCTGAGAGCTTTGTTGAGCTGCCAGTTGAGGAGAGTGTCCCACTGGGCGGTGGCCAGGCGAGGAGTGGCCAAATTCTGCTCCTGCTTCAGCGGGAAGGCCAGTTCGTTCTGGCCACCAGACACCGAGCCGCACAGGGCACCGACGATCGTTGACTCATAACGGCGCAGCTCCTCCATTTCCTTGTCGCTCATGGCCGCGAAGCTTCTCGCACGAAGGGCGTCGTGAAAGCGACGCACGCGTGCTTTGTACACTCCCCGCGTTACCATGGTGTCCAGAGCCCGCTTCCAATCGTAGGACACGATGCCGGACCCCACGCGCACCTGCCGTTGGTTGCGGCCCCGTATGGGTGAGACACGAACCGAGAACCACAGGCCCAGGTTCCAGTTGATGTCCAGGTCCAGGAGTACGTCCAGAGGCTGCGCGGGCGCCGTAGTGCGCTCAGGCCAGGACAATGACCGGTCGGCAAGGAACTCAGTCAGCAAAGCGGCATCATTGGTACTGCTACCACTGTGCAGGCAGACCTGGTACGCCCGCTCAGCTCGGTTAATGCGCAGTACCGGACGGGAATCGGGCAAAAGGACTTTCCCGGTTGGCACCACCATTTTGTTTGAGGCGTCGTTCACGGCCTCCAGGTACCGGATGGCGTCTTGCTGGGCCACGGCCAGGAGGTCTCGGAAGACGGTCTCTGACTTGGCTGCGCGAGGATGCCAAGCGCCACACGCGAAGCGGTAAAAGTCGCCGCACGGGGCCGTGCTCCGGTTCAGGGAGTTCTTGAGGCGACGGAAGTGCGCCATGCAGAGCTTGGAGTTGCAGGTGTTCCACGAGCTGCGTCCCATGCCAAAGACGCCGCTTCCTTCGGAGCCTCTCTGATGACGGAGCACAGACAGGCCGATGGTGATGGCGCTGAGCGTCAGTGCTACTCCCAGTAATGATGACAGCAGGTGACCTAGAGCCACCGCCCTTTGGCGCCGGTCTAGTCCTCCGCTCGTCGTCGAAGGCGCCTCGCAGCCTTCGCCAGCCATTCGAGACCACATTCTTTGTGCCCACCACTCGTGACGACGTGGAACAGCCAGCTGTCCGTTCATGGCTCCTCGGGGCTTCGAATCGCACGTGTGATCTGCTCGTGTGCGCGTGGCGTCCCTCGTGCTGCCGAACGAAGCGCTTGCATCTCGTGCCGGTTCCGCTTGTTTCTTTCCTGTTCCTCACGTGTTACGCTCACATTTGCTGCATTGATATGTCATACGATGCGTTGATAATCAACAGACCGTGGCCAAACATTAGTTCTTTTTTGCAAAGCGTGTTGGTGAACCACAGCACGGTTTCCTTGATGATTTTGGGACCGGGTTTCGCAGAACGCGATATCCATCGGTGTTCCATCTAAATCCGCCGCGTTGGCTCAGTGGTTAGAACGCTCGGCTACTGAGCCGGGTTCGAACCCGACCGTGGTGCCCGCGTTTCGATGGAGGCGAAACGCTAAGGCGCCCGTGTGCTGTGCGATGTCAGTGCACGTTAAAGATCCCCAGGTGGTCGAAATTATTCCGGAGCCCTCCACTACGCACCCCTTTCTTCCTTTCTTCTTTCACTCCATCCCTTATCCCTTCCCTTACGGCGCGGTTCAGGTGTGCAACGATATATGAGACATACTGCGCCATTTCCTTCCCCAAAAACCAATTATTAATATTATTGGTCCACGTTCGGAACCGGCCTGGGACAATGCTAAAATTGGCTTGGCCCACCCACGGAAATTCAAAAATGAAGTGACCCACGTTCGGAAAGTACCTGAGTCACTCCAAAAAAGGGTTTAATAATAATAATAATTGGTTTTGGGGGGAAAGGAAATGGCGCAGTATCTGTCTCATATATCGTTGGACACCTGAACCGCGCCGTAAGGAAAAGGATAAAGGAGGGAGTGAAAGAAGAAGGGAAGATGAGGTGCCGTAGTGGAGTGCTCCGGAATAATTTCGACCACCTGGGGATCTTTAACGTGCACTGACATCGCACAGCACACGGGCGCCTCAGCGTTTTTCCTCCATAAAAACGCAGCCGCCGCCGTCGGGTTCGAACCCGGGTAACTCCGGATCAGTAGTCGAGCGCCCTAACCACTGAGCCACCGCGGCGGGGCTAAAAGGGTTTGACCCAACCCCAAAATTCGGGTGGCCCAGCGTGCTTTCGCAGAATATGTCGTGCCTAGGAATGCTAAACCACCAGCCATATTTGTTTACTCCTTCGGAGAGTACATGTGTAAAGTGCTTTTGCCCAACGCCAACCGCAAGCTCATCGACTTCGGTCTATTGCCTCCGAACCACGTCAGGCACGAATAGCAAACAACGAGTTTTAAGTGTGCACTAAGCATTTTCCTCAGCCATTTCTTGCGTCTTATTAAACCCCATGGCTACTTGGCACTGTATCAGATAATAAATGTGGCATCTGTCATAAAATTCTCCCATTGGCTAGAAAAACGGACGTCACCGGACCGAATGATTCTCATTGGCTGGAGACAAATGGCGTCATTCGAAGCTGGTGCCTCAATTGGCCTGCGATCGTTACGTCCGTGCAAACTCAGTCCCCTTGCTAAAGCAAAATTCACCGGTACACGCCGTAACACACAGAGCGAATATCCGAACACTACAAAGAACACCAGGGAAAGTTCCGCTATCTTCTTTCTGAGGAAGAGGAACATTTGTGGAGCTGTGAATTTGTAAGCTAGGTATTTAAGGTAGCTTCTAACAGGGAGCATTCGCGGAGCTGTAGAACGCGCATGCACACACCCACAGGCTCAACACGCTGCTGCGTCACATGCGTGACTTCGCTACGGCGTTCGAGTGCCCGCCTACCAGCGCGATCGACCTGCAGCCGCCAGAATACTGCGTGCCGTGGCCGTACACGGAGCGTTACATCATACGGCCCACCGGCGCGTTCTCCACGACCGCCGGAGACGTCACCGCTGCGACCACGTGATTTGTGCCAGGCATCGCCGTGTGGTCACCAATTGCAGTGGCTATTGGAGCAATACTGTCAATTTCGTACATGAAATTAGGTTTCGCTTTGAGGAATCACTTGCCAAGCTAAATAATTTAACATCACAGAACAGAAAGATCAGAAAACCTAACTAACCCTGAAATGATATAATATAAAATTTTGTTAAGCAATAAAGAGCTCCCATGCTTTTGGTCCCCCATGTTAAAAATGTAAAGGGCCCTGAAATAACTTTAGAGGAAAGTAAGCTCGCTCAGTGGCTACATCCTGTTCTCATTAACATCTCAGCCATATAATACACATCAGAAGAGGACATACAACCTACAACCGCGCGGGAAAGTTGGCGAGCCCTTTCCAGTGACATTTTGAAACACTAGCTCTCCTCCGTGTCGCACGTCTGCGTATGTCCCCGTTAAGAGCTGGCTGTTGGTTAGATTTATCCAGACGTCATGGTGCTAACGGTAGAGTCCAGTCAGCAGCGTCCCTCCGGTGGGCCAGGAAGCTCTGCCATTCGGGCAATTCCCGCGCGCGTCGGCAGCCCGCGGTGGGGCCAACTGGGTGGGACCGGTGTAAACAATAATAATAATAATTGGCTGTTGGGGAAGGGAAATGGTGCGGTGTCTGTCTAACATCTCGGCGGAGTCCTGGGCCGCGCCGTGGGGGAGGGGATGTAGGAGGGAATGAGAGAAGAGGTGCCGTAGTGGAGGGCTCCGGAATGGTTTCGGTCACCTAAGGATCTTAGACGTGCGCTGGCGTCGCACAGCACACGGGCGCCTTGGCGTTACGCCTCCTTCGAAACGCGGCCGCCGTGGTGTGGTTCGAACTCGGGAGCTCCGGATCAGTGGTGGTGGTGGAAACATTATTGCCAAATACAAAGGGGGGCAAGCCCCCTAACATGGCACGAGGCAGCCCTTAGGGGGCTGCCCTTACAGGGAAAAGGACAGCCCTTGGAGGGCTTCCGCTTCAGGGCGTCGGTAATTATCCGGCGCTGGTCAGCAGCAGCGGAGCTGGCCAGGAGAGTCTCCCTGTATGACTCCGCCATGGTTGGGCATGGATGGTGTGGGAAGGTAGGACATGTGAGGAGGACATGAAGGAAGTCCCTCGGTTTCCCGCAGAGCTTACAAGAAATAATGAATTGATCGGGGTAGCCGGCATGAAGGAGAATAAGGTAAGGAGCAGTTCGGGTGTGGAGTCGGCACCAGTGGGAGGCCTGGATTCACTAGCCCAGCGCCCTAACCACTGAGCTACTGGGGCAAGTCGAAAATGAAACTAAAATTGAAAATTTGTTTCAGGAAAAGAAAACAAAATTGAAAATTGGTTTTGATAATAATTGGTTTTTTGGGGAAAGGAAATGGCGCAGTATCTGTCTCATATATCTTTGGACACCTGAACCGCGCCGTGAGGGAAGGGTAAAGGAGGGAGTGAAAGAAGAAAGGAAGAGAGAGGTGCCGTAGTGGAGGGCTCCGGAATAATTTCGACCACCTGGGGATCTTTAACGTGCACTGACATCGCACAGCACACGGGCGCCTTAGCGTTTTTCCTCCATAAAAACGCAGCCGCCGCGGTCGGGTTCAAAAAAAAATGGTTTTGAGGAAATGAAATGACGCAGTAACTGTCTCACATCTCGGTGGACACCCGAACCGCGCCATACGAGAAGGGATTAAGGAGGCAGTGAAAGAAAGGGAGAGGTGCCGTAGTGGAGGTCTCGGTAATGATTCGGACGACCTGGGGATCTTTTAACCTGCACTGACATCGCGCAGCACGCGGGCGCATTATGCGTTTAACCTCCCCTGAAACGCGACCTGAAATGGTACGAAACACGTATATGGCTTAATATGACCCTAATTATTATAGGCCCCAGCTACTGTTACCTGGCAACATCAGGCAGAATTCTCAACCTAAAACCAAGACTCTTGATACATGAAACAGTGCGTGTGGTGTGGGTGCTACGCCACGACGTGCCAAGTCGCCTGGGGCTATGAAAAAGCCCTTTGCTACAAAAGATAACTAGCCCTAGTTGAGAGCAATAGGAGCCCTCCCGACTGAGAAAAAGAATGAGTTCATAGACAGTTAATGCTGGTGACTACGTTGACCACTGAAACTCCAAATATATCTCTCCCCCACCCTTATGCCTTTTCTCTTCCCAAATTAACGTGTTTACTACTACTACTTCAAGAGCACGAACACAGAAGCACAGTTGCGCGCACAAGTGCGCAGACTTTATTGTTTCAAGCCAAATGGTTTTTGGCAGCGAACGTCTTGCGTCGATTCGTTTGAGCAACGACAGCTTAAAAAATATGGCAGCTAGCAGCCACCACAAAATTCTCTCATAAAACTGGGGGCTGTCGAACCATATGCCCCGCGAGACCCGTCGTCGCCAGTGTCAACGGATCCTGGTCGTCACTGCCACTCTGGCGTGCCGGTGGCCTCGTCCAGGACGTCACTGCGCCGTCAGCACCAACATTCGCACTCGCATTCGTAGACGCAGTTTTACCGGCATCTTCACTCTCACCTCCATTTTTACGGGCAGCCCGCTGGTCACTGGCCTCGAAGAAGCCGCACCGTAGCGCTGGATTCATGGGCGAGGCCACGGGACACGTAAATGCGGTGGCGAACTCGCGGAAGTTCTTCAGCGGCAGTGTGCAGGACAGCTCCTGTCGCTCGCTGGGCCCGCGCGCGCAGGACGCTTGGCAGAAGGCGACGATGAAGGCCTGATCCTCTGACAGGCCAAGGAAAATGCGCCGCCTCTGATGCGTCCGCGTACCCAGGTCGGCGATAGAGCGCGACGCGTTGAAGGCCTGGTACGCTATCTCGATGGCAGCGACCCCCTCGAAGGCCTGCACACCTCCTTCGGCTCCACTGGCGGCAGTCGCTGGGCACGCTGTCCTCCGCTCGTAGTCCCGGTACGATGACTTTCCCCACCAAAGACCGGAGGTGGAACCGCGACCGTCCAGGAGGACGCCTCGTGGGTCGAACGCCCGGGCCAGGGCAACGGCGTAGTGGGCTCCGAGGCCTCCCATGTTCACAGCGAGGCCCACTCCCTCCACGAACAGCGGGCTGCGCAGCGCGTGCAGCGAGACAGCCAGCTCGTTTAGGTAATAGTGGTAGCAAAACAGGGCCCGCGGCGGCTGCAAGTCTCCAGGGTAGAAGGCGTCGGCCAAATCCCACTGCCTGCCAAGGAGCGCTCGGCGAGCCGACAACGCGTCAAGCCAGTACCGCAACACAGCACCGTCCTCTCTGGGCTCAGGGAAGTTCTCCAATATGGCGGCCACCTCCGATGCATTGAGGTAGGAGTCGGAAGGCCAGAGGGAGGTGTTCATGCGGCGCAGCTTGTCGACGGCGGCCGCTCGGCTCTCAGCGTGGATCCAAGATGTCTTCAGGAAGAAGTTGATGGCCGTCTGAGTGATGGTCATCAGAATGGCGTCCACTGAGGAGCGCCAGTGAAGCGGGTAGGTAGTGTTTATGTAGCCGGAGAGGTGGGTTACTCCGAACGCTCTGTGTGTGACCCAGAAACAGTCGGCGCTCCGCATATCTTCCATCTCGTACGCCGTGGGTCGACCCGGAAGTGCCGAGTCGGCCATCCATCCGATCATCTGCACCAGCGACCTTGCCAACTGGTGTAGCACCACCTCAGCAGGAAGCGAACTCAGCAGATAGTCGACTGCCTGCAGCAGCTTCACGTTCGTGGCGATGACGCGGTCAGCCTCGGTCACTCTGAGAGCTTTGTTGAGCTGCCAGTTGAGGAGAGTGTCCCACTGGGCGGTGGCCAGGCGATGAGTGGCCAAATTCTGCATCTGCTTCAGCGGGAAGGCCAGTTCGTTCTGGCCACCAGACACCGAGCCGCACAGGGCACCGACGATCGTTGACTCATAACGGCGCAGCTCCTCCATTTCCTTGTCGCTCATGGCCGCGAAGCTTCTCGCACGAAGGGCGTCGTGAAAGCGACGCACGCGTGCTTTGTACACTCCCCGCGTTACCATGCTGTCCAGAGCCCGCTTCCAATCGTAGGACACGATACCGGACCCCACGCGCACCTGCCGTTGGTTGCGGCCCGGTATGGGTGAGACACGAACCGAGAACCACAGGCCCAGGTTCCAGTTGATGTCCAGGTCCAGGAGTACGTCCAGAGGCTGCGCGGGCGCCGTAGTGCGCTCAGGCCAGGACAGTGACCGGTCGGCAAGGAACTCGGTCAGCAAAGCGGCATCCTTGGTACTGCTACCACTGTGCAGGCAGACCTGGTACGCCCGCTCAGCTCGGTTAATGCGCAGTACCGGACGGGAATCGGGCAAAAGGACTTTCCCGGTTGGCAGCACCATTTTGTTTGAGGCGTCGTTCACGGCCTCCAGGTACCGGATGGTGTCTTGCTGGGCCACGGCCAGGAGGTCTCGGAAGACGGTCTCTGACTTGGCTGCGCGAGGATGCCAAGCGCCACACGCGAAGCGGTAAATGTCGCCGCACGGGGCCGTGCTCCGGTTCAGGGAGTCCTTGAGGCGACGGAAGTGCGCCATGCAGAGCTTGGAGTTGCAGGTGTTCCACGAGCTGCGTCCCATGCCAAAGACGCCGCTTCCTTCGGAGCCTCTCTGATGACGGAGCACAGACAGGCCGATGGTGATGGCGCTGAGCGTCAGTGCTACTCCCAGTAATGATGACAGGAGGTGACCTAGAGCCACCGCCCTTTGGCGCCGGTCTAGTCCTCCGCTCGTCGTCGAAGGCGCCTCGCAGCCTTCGCCAGCCATTCGAGACCACATTCTTTGTGCCCACCACTCGTGACGACGTGGAACAGCCAGCTGTCCGTTCATGGCTCCTCGGGGCTTCGAATCGCACGTGTTATCTGCTCGTGTGCGCGTGGCGTCCCTCGTGCTGCCGAACGAAGCGCTTGCATCTCGTGCCGGTTCCGCTTCTTTCTTTCCTGTTCCTCACGTGGTACGCTCACATTTGCTGCATTGATATGTCATACGATGCGTTGATAATCAACCGACCGTGGCCAAACATTAGTTCTTTTTTGCAAAACGTGTTGGTGAACCACAGCACGGTTTCCTTCATGATTTTGGGACCGGGTTTCGCAGACCGCGATATCCATCGGTGTTCCATCTAAATCCGCCGCGTTGGCTCAGTGGTTAGAACGCTCGGCTACTGAGCCGGGTTCGAACCCGACCGTGGTGGCCGCGTTTCGATGGAGGCGAAACGCTAAGGCGCCCGTGTGCTGTGCGATGTCAGTGCACGTTAAAGATCCCCAGGTGGTCGAAATTATTCCGGAGCCCTCCACTACGGCACCCCTTTCTTCCTTTCTTCTTTCACTCCATCCCTTATCCCTTCCCTTACGGCGCGGTTCAGGTGTGCAACGATATATGAGACATACTGCGCCATTTCCTTCCCCAAAAACCAATTATTAATATTATTGGTCCACGTTCGGAACCGGCCTGGGACAATGCTAAAATTGGCTTGGCCCACCCACGGAAATTCAAAAATGAAGTGACCCACGTTCGGAAAGTACCTGAGTCACTCCAAAAAAGGGTTTAATAATAATAATAATTGGTTTTGGGGGGAAAGGAAATGGCGCAGTATCTGTCTCATATATCGTTGGACACCTGAACCGCGCCGTAAGGAAAAGGATAAAGGAGGGAGTGAAAGAAGAAGGGAAGAAGAGGTGCCGTAGTGGAGGGCTCCGGAATAATTTCGACCACCTGGGGATCTTTAACGTGCACTGACATCGCACAGCACACGGGCGCCTCAGCGTTTTTCCTCCATAAAAACGCAGCCGCCGCCGTCGGGTTCGAACCCGGGTAACTCCGGATCAGTAGTCGAGCGCCCTAACCACTGAGCCACCGCGGCGGGGCTAAAAGGATTTGACCCAACCCCAAAATTCGGGTGGCCTAGCGTGCTTTCGCAGAATATGTCGTGCATAGGAATGCTAAACCACCAGCCATATTTGTTTACTCCTTCGGAGAGTACATGTGTAAAGTGCTTTTGCCCAACGCCAACCGCAAGCTCATCGACTTCGGTCTATTACCTCCGAACCACGTCAGGCACGAATAGCAAACGAGTTTTAAGTGTGCACTAAGCATTTTCCTCAGCCATTTCTTGCGTTTTATTAAACCCCATGGCTACTTGGCACTGTATCAGATAATAAATGTGGCATCTGTCATAAAATTCTCCCATTGGCTAGAATAACGGACGTCACCGGACCGAATGATTCTCATTGGCTGGAGACAAGTGGCGTCATTCGAAGCTGGTGCCTCAATTGGCCTGCGATAGTTACGTCCGTGCTCACTCAGTCCCCTTGCTAAAGCAAAATTCACCGGTACACGCCGTAACACACAGAGCGAATATCCAAACACTACAAAGAACACCAGGGAAAGTTCCGCTATCTTCTTTCTGAGGAAGAGGAACATTTGTGGAGCTGTGAATTTGTAAGCTAGGTATTTAAGGTAGCTTCTAACAGGGAGCATTTGCGGAGCTGTAGAACGCGCATGCACACACCCACAGGCTCAACACGCTGCTGCGTCACATGCGTGACTTCGCAACGGCGTTCGAGTGCCCGCCTACCAGCGCGATCGACCTGCAGCCGCCAGAATACTGCGTGCCGTGGCCGTACACGGAGCGTTACATCATACGGCCCACCGGCGCGTTCTCCACGACCGCCGGAGACGTCACCGCTGCGACCACGTGATTTGTGCCAGGCATCGCCGTGTGGTCACCAATTGCAGTGGCTATTGGAGCAATACTGTCAATTTCGTACATGAAATTAGGTTTTGCTTTGAGGAATCACTTGCCAAGCTAAATAATTTAACATCACAGAACAGAAAGATCAGAAAACCTAACTAACCCTGAAATGATATAATATAAAATTTTGTTAAGCAATAAAGAGCTCCCATGCTTTTGGTCCCCCATGTTAAAAATGTAAAGGGCCCTGAAATAACTTTAGAGGAAAATAAGCTCGCTCAGTGGCTACATCCTGTTCTCATTAACATCTCAGCCATATAATACACATCAGAAGAGGACATACAACCTACAACCGCGCGGGAAAGTTGGCGAGCCCTTTCCAGTGACATTTTGAAACACTAGCTCTCCTCCGTGTCGCACGTCTGCGTATGTCCCCGTTAAGAGCTGGCTGTTGGTTAGATTTATCCAGACGTCATGGTGCTAACGGTAGAGTCCAGTCAGCAGCGTCCCTCCGGTGGGCCAGGAAGCTCTGCCATCCGGGCAATTCCCGCGCGCGTCGGCAGCCCGCGGTGGGGCCAACTGGGTGGGACCGGTGTAAACAATAATAATAATAATTGGCTGTTGGGGAAGGGAAATGGTGCGGTGTCTGTCTAACATCTCGGCGGAGTCCTGGGCCGCGCCGTGGGGGAGGGGATGTAGGAGGGAATGAGAGAAGAGGTGCCGTAGTGGAGGGCTCCGGAATGGTTTCGGCCACCTAAGGATCTTAGACGTGCGCTGGCGTCGCACAGCACACGGGCGCCTTGGCGTTACGCCTCCTTCGAAACGCGGCCGCCGTGGTGTGGTTCGAACTCGGGAGCTCCGGATCAGTGGTGGTGGTGGAAACATTATTGCCAAATACAAAGGGGGGCAAGCCCCCTAACATGGCACGAGGCAGCCCTTAGGGGGCTGCCCTTACAGGGAAAAGGACAGCCCTTGGAGGGCTTCCGCTTCAGGGCGTCGGTAATTATCCGGCGCTGGTCAGCAGCAGCGGAGCTGGCCAGGAGAGTCTCCCTGTATGACTCCGCCATGGTTGGGCATGGATGGTGTGGGAAGGTAGGACATGTGAGGAGGACATGAAGGAAGTCCCTCGGTTTCCCGCAGAGCTTACAAGAAATAATGAATTGATCGGGGTAGCCGGCATGAAGGAGAATAAGGTAAGGAGCAGTTCGGGTGTGGAGTCGGCACCAGTGGGAGGCCTGGATTCACTAGCCCAGCGCCCTAACCACTGAGCTACTGGGGCAAGTCGAAAATGAAACTAAAATTGAAAATTTGTTTCAGGAAAAGAAAACAAAATTGAAAATTGGTTTTGATAATAATTGGTTTTTTGGGGAAAGGAAATGGCGCAGTATCTGTCTCATATATCTTTGGACACCTGAACCGCGCCGTGAGGGAAGGGTAAAGGAGGGAGTGAAAGAAGAAAGGAAGAGAGAGGTGCCGTAGTGGAGGGCTCCGGAATAATTTTGACCACCTGGGGATCTTTAACGTGCACTGACATCGCACAGCACACGGGCGCCTTAGCGTTTTTCCTCCATAAAAACGCAGCCGCCGCGGTCGGGTTCAAAAAAAAAATTGGTTTTGAGGAAATGAAATGACGCAGTAACTGTCTCACATCTCGGTGGACACCCGAACCGCGCCATACGAGAAGGGATTAAGGAGGCAGTGAAAGAAAGGGAGAGGTGCCGTAGTGGAGGTCTCGGTAATGATTCGGACGACCTGGGGATCTTTTAACCTGCACTGACATCGCGCAGCACGCGGGCGCATTATGCGTTTAACCTCCCCTGAAACGCGACCTGAAATGGTACGAAACACGTATATGGCTTAATATGACCCTAATTATTATAGGCCCCAGCTACTGTTACCTGGCAACATCAGGCAGAATTCTCAACCTAAAACCAAGACTCTTGATACATGAAACAGTGCGTGTGGTGTGGGTGCTACGCCACGACGTGCCAAGTCGCCTGGGGCTATGAAAAAGCCCTTTGCTACAAAAGATAACTAGCCCTAGTTGAGAGCAATAGGAGCCCTCCCGACTGAGAAAAAGAATGAGTTCATAGACAGTTAATGCTGGTGACTACGTTGACCACTGAAACTCCAAATATATCTCTCCCCCACCCTTATGCCTTTTCTCTTCCCAAATTAACGTGTTTACTACTACTACTTCAAGAGCACGAACACAGAAGCACAGTTGCGCGCACAAGTGCGCAGACTTTATTGTTTCAAGCCAAATGGTTTTTGGCAGCGAACGTCTTGCGTCGATTCGTTTGAGCAACGACAGCTTAAAAAATATGGCAGCTAGCAGCCACCACAAAATTCTCTCATAAAACTGGGGGCTGTCGAACCATATGCCCCGCGAGACCCGTCGTCGCCAGTGTCAACGGATCCTGGTCGTCACTGCCACTCTGGCGTGCCGGTGGCCTCGTCCAGGACGTCACTGCGCCGTCAGCACCAACATTCGCACTCGCATTCGTAGACGCAGTTTTACCGGCATCTTCACTCTCACCTCCATTTTTACGGGCAGCCCGCTGGTCACTGGCCTCGAAGAAGCCGCACCGTAGCGCTGGATTCATGGGCGAGGCCACGGGACACGTAAATGCGGTGGCGAACTCGCGGAAGTTCTTCAGCGGCAGTGTGCAGGACAGCTCCTGTCGCTCGCTGGGCCCGCGCGCGCAGGACGCTTGGCAGAAGGCGACGATGAAGGCCTGATCCTCTGACAGGCCAAGGAAAATGCGCCGCCTCTGATGCGTCCGCGTACCCAGGTCGGCGATAGAGCGCGACGCGTTGAAGGCCTGGTACGCTATCTCGATGGCAGCGACCCCTCGAAGGCCTGCACACCTCCTTCGGCTCCACTGGCGGCAGTCGCTGGGCACGCTGTCCTCCGCTCGTAGTCTCGGTACGATGACTTTCCCCACCAAAGACCGGAGGTGGAACCGCGACCGTCCAGGAGGACGCCTCGTGGGTCGAACGCCCGGGCCAGGGCAACGGCGTAGTGGGCTCCGAGGCCTCCCATGTTCACAGCGAGGCCCACTCCCTCCACGAACAGCGGGCTGCGCAGCGCGTGCAGCGAGACAGCCAGCTCGTTTAGGTAATAGTGGTAGCAAAACAGGGCCCGCGGCGGCTGCAAGTCTCCAGGGTAGAAGGCGTCGGCCAAATCCCACTGCCTGCCAAGGAGCGCTCGGCGAGCCGACAACGCGTCAAGCCAGTACCGCAACACAGCACCGTCCTCTCTGGGCTCAGGGAAGTTCTCCAATATGGCGGCCACCTCCGATGCATTGAGGTAGGAGTCGGAAGGCCAGAGGGAGGTGTTCATGCGGCGCAGCTTGTCGACGGCGGCCGCTCGGCTCTCAGCGTGGATCCAAGATGTCTTCAGGAAGAAGTTGATGGCCGTCTGAGTGATGGTCATCAGAATGGCGTCCACTGAGGAGCGCCAGTGAAGCGGGTAGGTAGTGTTTATGTAGCCGGAGAGGTGGGTTACTCCGAACGCTCTGTGTGTGACCCAGAAACAGTCGGCGCTCCGCATATCTTCCATCTCGTACGCCGTGGGTCGACCCGGAAGTGCCGAGTCGGCCGTCCATCCGATCATCTGCACCAGCGACCTTGCCAACTGGTGTAGCACCACCTCAGCAGGAAGCGAACTCAGCATAGTCGACTGCCTGCAGCAGCTTCACGTTCGTGGCGATGACGCGGTCAGCCTCGGTCACTCTGAGAGCTTTGTTGAGCTGCCAGTTGAGGAGAGTGTCCCACTGGGCGGTGGCCAGGCGAGGAGTGGCCAAGTTCTGCATCTGCTTCAGCGGGAAGGCCAGTTCGTTCTGGCCACCAGACACCGAGCCGCACAGGGCACCGACGATCGTTGACTCATAACGGCGCAGCTCCTCCATTTCCTTGTCGCTCATGGCCGCGAAGCTTCTCGCACGAAGGGCGTCGTGAAAGCGACGCACGCGTGCTTTGTACACTCCCCGCGTTACCATGGTGTCCAGAGCCCGCTTCCAATCGTAGGACACGATGCCGGACCCCACGCGCACCTGCCGTTGGTTGCGGCCCGGTATGGGTGAGACACGAACCGAGAACCACAGGCCCAGGTTCCAGTTGATGTGCAGGTCCAGGAGTACGTCCAGAGGCTGCGCGGGCGCCGTAGTGCGCTCAGGCCAGGACAGTGACCGGTCGGCAAGGAACTCGGTCAGCAAAGCGGCATCCTTGGTACTGCTACCACTGTGCAGGCAGACCTGGTACGCCCGCTCAGCTCGGTTAATGCGCAGTACCGGACGGGAATCGGGCAAAAGGACTTTCCCGGTTGGCAGCACCATTTTTTTTGAGGCGTCGTTCACGGCCTCCAGGTACCGGATGGCGTCTTGCTGGGCCACGGCCAGGAGGTCTCGGAAGACGGTCTCTGACTTGGCTGCGCGAGGATGCCAAGCGCCACACGCGAAACGGTAAAAGTCGCTGCACGGGGCCGTGCTCCGGTTCAGGGAGTCCTTGAGGCGACGGAAGTGCGCCATGCAGAGCTTGGAGTTGCAGGTGTTCCACGAGATGCGTCCCATGCCAAAGACGCCGATTCCTTCAGAGCCTCTCTGATGACGGAGCACAGACAGGCCGATGGTGATGGCGCTGAGCGTCAGTGCTACTCCCAGTAATGATGACAGCAGGTGACCTAGAGGCACCGCCCTTTGGCGCCGGTATAGTCCTCCGCTCGTCGTCGAAGGCGCCTCGCAGCCTTCGCCAGCCATTCGAGACCACATTCTTTGTGTCCACCACTCGTGACGACGTGGAACAGCCAGCTGTCCGTTAATGGCTCCTCGGGGCTTCGAATCGCACGTGTGATCTGCTCGTGTGCGCGTGGCGTCCCTCGTGCTGCCGAACGAAGCGCTTGCATCTCGTGCCGGTTCCGCTTCTTTCTTTCCTGTTCCTCACGTGGTACGCTCACATTTGCTGCATTGATATGTCATACGATGCGTTGATAATCAACCGACCGTGGCCAAACATTAGTTCTTTTTTGCAAAGCGTGTTGGTGAACCACAGCACGGTTTCCTTGATGATTTTGGGACCGGGTTTCGCAGAACGCGATATCCATCGGTGTTCCATCTAAATCCGCCGCGTTGGCTCAGTGGTTAGAACGCTCGGCTACTGAGCCGGGTTCGAACCCGACCGTGGTGGCCGCGTTTCGATGGAGGCGAAACGCTAAGGCGCCCGTGTGCTGTGCGATGTCAGTGCACGTTAAAGATCCCCAGGTGGTCGAAATTATTCCGGAGCCCTCCACTACGGCACCTCTTTCTTCCTTTATTCTTTCACTCCCTCCCTCATCACTTCCCTTACGGTGCGGATCAGGTGTCCAACGATATATGAGCCAGATACTGCGCCATTTCCTTCCCCAAAAACCAATTATTATTATTATTATTTGTCCACTTTCGGAACCGACCTGGGACAATGCCAATATTGGCTTGGCCCACCCCTGGAAATTCAAAAATGAAGTGACCCACGTTCGAAAAGTATCTGAGACACTCCAAGAAAGGGTTTTGCCCAACACCTAAATTCGGGTGACCTAGCCTGCTTTCGCAGAATATATCGTGCGTAGGAATGCTAAACCACCAGCCATATTTGTTCACTCCTTCGGAGAGTACATGTGTGAAGTGCTTTCGCCCAACGCCAACCGCAAGCTCATCGACTTCGGTCTATTGCCTCCGAACCACGTCAGGCACGAATAGCAAACAACATGTTTTAAGTGTGCACTAAGCATTTTCCTCAGCCATTTCTTGCGTTTTATTAAACCCCATGGCTACTTGGCACTGTATCAGATAATAAATGTGGCATCTGTCATAAAATTCTCCCATTGGCTAGAATAACGGACGTCACCGGACCGAATGATTCTCATTGGCTGGAGACAAGTGGCGTCATTCGAGGCCGGTGCCTCAATTGGCCTGCGAAGACATCTTGGTCTGAAGACATCTTGGATCCACGCTGAGAGCCGAGCGGCCGCCGTCGACAAGCTGCGCCGCATGAACACCTCCCTCTGGCCTTCCGACTCCTACCTCAATGCATCGGAGGTGGCCGCCATATTGGAGAACTTCCCTGAGCCCAGAGAGGACGGTGCTGTGTTGCGGTACTGGCTTGACGCGTTGTCGGCTCGCCGAGCGCTCCTTGGCAGGCAGTGGGATGTGGCCGACGCCTTGTACCCTGGAGACTTGCAGCCGCCGCGGGCCCTGTTCCGCTACCACTATTACCTAAACGAGCTGGCTGTCTCGCTGCACGCGCTGCGCAGCCCGCTGTTCGTGGAGGGAGTGGGTCTCGCTGTGAACATGGGAGGCCTCGGAGCCCACTACGCCGTTGCCCTGGCCCGGGCGTTCGACCCACGAGGCGTCCTCCTGGACGGTCGCGGTTCCACCTCCGGTCTTTGGTGGGGAAAGTCCTCGTACCGGGACTACGAGCGGAGGACAGCGTGCCCAGCGACTGCCGCCAGTGGAGCCGAAGGAGGTGTGCAGGCCTTCGAGGGAGTCGCTGCCATCGAGATAGCGTACGGGGCCTTCAACGCGTCGCGCTCTATCGCCGACCAGGGTACGCGGACGCATCAGAGGCGGCGCATTTTCCTTGGCCTGTCAGAGGATCAGGCCTTCTTCGTCGCCTTCTGCCAAGCGTCCTGCGCGCGCGGGCCCAACGAGCGACAACAGATGTCCTGCACACTGCCGCTGAAGAACTTCCGCGAGTTCGCCACCGCATTTACGTGTCCCGTGGCCTCGCCCATGAATCCAGCGCTAAGGTGCGGCTTCTTCGAGGCCAGTGACCAGCGGGCTGCCCGTAAAAATGGGGGTGAGAGTGAAGATGCCGGTAAAAGAGCGTCTACGAATGCGAGTGCGAATGTTGGTGCTGACGGCGCAGTGACGTCCTGGACGAGGCCACCGGCACGCCGGAGTGGCAGTGACGACCAGGATCCGTTGACACTGGCGACGACGGGTCTCGCGGGGCATATGGTTCGACAGCCCCCAGTTTTATGAGAGAATTTTGTGGTGGCTGCTAGCTGCCATATTTTTTAAGCTGTCGTTGCTCGAACGAATCGACGCAAGACGTTCGCTGCCAAAAACCATTTGGCTGGTGGTGGTGGTGAAAAACATTTATAAGCAATAAATTTTTTTACGGAAAGGTGATTGGGGTAGGACCCTATTGGCCCTTTCCCCTCACAGTACTAGGTGGAGCCCCTATTCCGGGGCCCCATTGGCAAGCAACGCCGCCCGCGTCCGTTGAACCAAGGCCTTTTGGCTCTTCAGGTCTTGACAGCCGAGCAGGGCCGCCTCCCAGTCCTCTCTGGTGGGGTTGGGGTTGGGGGGGATAGATGGGTTAGATTGACACGCCCAAACCATGTGGAAGGTGTCAGACACCTCCCCACAGAACTGGCACGTGCCATCAAAGGATGTATTGAAGTGTTTAAGCACCGCCGGGCACAGTACAGTGTTAGTGAGAATTTTGATGAGGAGGCGCTCGTCAGCGCGATCCAGACCCTTACAAGGGGCCGGGTAGCGCCGGTGCTCCTCCTTGTAGTAATCGGTGATTTGTTTGAATGTAATGGCCAGATTGTCTGATTGGGAGTACCCTTCCAAGGACAGGGAGATAGCCCGGGGAGAGAGTGCGCGGGCGGCCTGATCGGCCTGTTCGTTTCCCTGGAGGCCCTGGTGACCGGGGGCCCAAATCAGGTTGCGTGGAGTTGGATCTTCAGATCTACAGCGATATTCCAGTATGCGCCAGGCAAGCGGGGGAGCCCAGCCCAACTCGTAGTTCCGACAGGCCCCTCGCGAGTCGGTGATGATGTGTTTTGACTTGGGATTCGTGAGAGCCAGAGCAATGGCAATCTCCTCCGCGTGTGTTGCGCTGTAGGCTTTGAAAGTGAGCCCGTTAACTGTGTTTGTGTTGTGTACGACTGCGGCCGTGTACCACCCCCCGTGGTGTGGGCCGGCAACGTCTACGTAATACACATGTTCTTGGTTACCATAGTATCGCGCCAACGCTTCCGCGCGCGCCTGGCGACGACCGCTATGGTCTTCACTGGACATGTTACGGGGAAGGGGTCGGACCCGGAGGGCGCGTCTCCAGGGTTCTGGCACTCTCTCCCTTTCCTCAATGTGGTAGTCGTGTTTGATGTGTAGCCGGTCCAAGAGGCGGCGACCGGATGTGGTCTGTGCAAGACGCGTGTATTGGTTGCATAAGTGGGCCTCTCGAAGCTCCCGAAATGTGTTCACCACGCCCAAGGCCAGAAGCCTCTGGTTGGACGTGGCGATCGGAAGATCGAGAGCCCGCTTGATGACTTTCCGCAGGATGACCTCCAGTTGGTCATCATCATGTTTGCGCAGGTACAAGTAGGGAGTTGAGTAGAGGATTCTACTCGTTACGAAAGCATGGGCAAGCCGCAGTGCATCCTTGCTTCGTAATCCGCCCCGCTTGTTTGAGACCCGGCGGACCATTCGGCCCACCTGGTCTCCCACCGTGCGAAGTTTGGCTATGGTGGTGTCGACTCTGCGTTGGTGGTGTATGAAGAGGCCAAGGACGCGGATCTCCTTGGCCTCCCGGATCGGTCCCGAGGGGAGACTGATGCGAAGCGGAGTTGTGTCCCGGGGGGAGGGACGTAAGTGCACAAATTCTGATTTAGCTGGGGCGCACTGGAGTCCGCAGTAGGCCGCGTAGTCGTCGACTAGGGTCGCTGCTGCTTGCAGGCAGGACTCCATGTGGCCCAGGTTGCCTTGCGTGGCCCAGATTGTAATGTCATCCGCATAAAGAGCGTGATGTATCCCGGGCAGAGAAGACAATTTGGAGGGAAGGCGAAGCATTGCCAAATTGAAGAGCAGGGGAGACAGGACCGCGCCTTGAGGTGTTCCCCTCGAGCCGATGGTGTATGGCCCGTGTTCCGCATCTTGTATGCGTATATAGGCTTGACGGTCTGTAAGAAATTGACTTATGTAATGGAATGTTTTGTGGCCACAGTTGGTGTTACTGAGGTGGTCCAGGATTACTGCATGTTTGACGTTGTCGAATGCGCCTTTAAGATCCAAGGCCAGGACCACCTTGTCGTTTTGGGGACATTCGACAGGATCTAAGATGTCGTGGTGGAGCTGCAGAAGTATATCCTGTGCTGACTTGTGAGGACGAAAACCGAACATGGTGTCCGCGAAAATGTGCTGTGTTTCGAGATAATCGGAGAGTCTGTCGCGCACCATCGTCTCCATCAGCTTGCCGACACAAGACGTCAGAGAGATGGGGCGAAGGTTCTCCACATCGATAGGTTTGCCGGCCTTCGGAATGAAGGTCACGAGAGCCGATTTCCAATCGAGAGGGAGAGGAGTCTCTCCGTCCCAAATGCTATTGATGTATTTGAGGAGCGCGGTGTAGGCTGCGTCGGGAAGGTTGGCCAAAAGCTTGACCGTAACCTTGTCGCGCCCAGGTGCAGTGCCCCGCTTCATCTTGCTTAAGGCCGCCCGGAGGTCGTGGAGCTGGAACGGCTTGTCCAGCTCCGCGTTCTCTTCGCCTGCATACGAGTACGCCGCCTGCCGGGGGTCCTTAGTGGTACAAAGGTATCGATCCCTGAGCGTGTGCGCTAGCTGTGTTGTCGTTCCTGTAAAGTTGTGCAATGCCCTATGTAAGTGGCGTTGGGTTTCCGTGCGTGTTTGTATTGGATCGATGAGAGCGCGGAATAGGCGCCACGTGTTGCGGCCAGACATCTGGCGCGCAGCCGCGTTGCACCGGTCCACCCAGTTAGTGTCGGCTAGCTGAGTAGCATATTCCGCTGCTTGTTGTGTGAGTTCGAGGATGCGTTTCTTTAGGCGTCTGTTATGTTTCTGTTTCTTCCATCGTTTGGTGAGGCTGCGGCGGGCCTCCCAAAGGTGGAGCAAGTGGTTGTCCACGTCCGTTTGTGTTTCTGTGAGCTGTATCTGCTTCTCGTGTTGCCTGAGTGTAGACGTGAGCGATTTGGACCATGCGTCGTATCCCGACTGGAGGGGATCTACGATAGGTAGAGATGTGCGGAAAGTCGTCCAGTCCGGTACACGAGCTTGTGTTAGTGGGCGTTTCAGGGGACGCATGTAAATGGTGGTGTTGATTATACAGTGATCACTACCCAGAGTGTCCTCTGTATTCAGCCAGTCGGCATGGCGTATGTTGCGTGTAAATGTGAGGTCCGGGCAAGTATCTCGTTGAATCGAATTTCCGACTCGTGTTGGGTTGGCGGGATCAGTGTGTAAAGTAAGTCCAAGTGTGGAAAGAAGTTCCGCAAGCTTCCGCCCACGTCTGTCCTCCCGGGGGTACCCCCATAGCCTGCTCGGGGCGTTGAAGTCGCCGACGATCAGAAGGGGATCCCTTCCCGCCACCTGCATTGCTTGGGTGAAAATTTCATTGAACGTGACGTTCTTAAGTTTAGGTGGGCAGTAAATGTTTAGAATGTGTACAGGTGGGTCAGACCGCTTTAGGGGCAGCACGGACACCATCGTGTATGGGAAAGGCGGTGTTGTGGGGAGCGTGACTTCCTGCGCAGTATACTGCTTGTGAACAAGTATACATGTCTGCGGGTTGTGTTGAAATGTAGTGTAGTTTGTGAGTTTGGCACCGGCGCCGGGTTCCTGAAGGGCAACCACGGCGACGAGAAACTCAAAGGTCTCAAGATAGATGCGCAGATGAGTCCGCTTCGTGCGGTTCTTGAGACCTCGGCAGTTCCACTGCGTTATTGTAAGCGGCTGAGTTGCTCTTGCTCGAGACTTAGGGTTGGGGGCCATGGTCGGAGGCAGAGGGTGGGGTTACGTTGTTAAGACTCCCCAGTCCGCTAGTGCCCGGCGCAGACGTGGAGGAGTCTTCCGAGAAGTCAAATTCATCGGGAATAACTCTGTTGAATTTGGAGGGGCGGTTATCGTCCCTGATGGGCCCTACGCGTTTAAGGACGCGCGGATTGTCTTTTATCCATTTTTGGATAATGTGAGTTACTGCTTGGGTCACCTGTGCGATGACACTCTCCACCTGACGCGCAATGGTATCGTGGATAATTTGGGGGAGGTCAGCCAATTGTGTTTCAATTGCGGTCACCCGGCTCTCCAGGGCCGCGGCGCGACTCTCCACATTAGTAGGAATCTCCCTGTCTGTGATATTTTCTTCCTCTTCGCTCGACGCGGGCTGAGTAGGGAATTTGGCTTTGAGCGAGTTAAGCTCGCTGGCTAGTTTTTCGTTTTGAGCTCGCAAGAGGGCGAGCTCGCGCTTGAGTTCTTGCTTCTCGGCGGTGCTGGTGGGGGAGGAGGGAGGAGGGGAAGAAGAGGAGGCGACCCTCGCCCAGCTGCCTACCTTGGGTTGGTTGCAGGCGGCTCCGCCAGGTGAAGCGCCGAGAGCTGGGAACTCCGCTGCTCCGGGTGGTGGCGTTACCGTTGCTGTCTTGCCTGGGGGAGGCATCACGCCACGTCGTGGCGTCTTCTGGTTGTTTTGCTGCCGCCCTCCCCGTGTAGCGCCGGAATTGGCTCCCTTGGATGGCGTCCTGGGCCCTGGCTGCGGCAGCTTGATGAATTTGGCGGTGCATTCGCGGGAGCTGGTGAGGTGCGGGCCCCCGCAGATTAAGCACATAGGGTTGCAGACGTGGGGGGCCATCCCCTCAGTACCAAGCCCCACGTTTTGACCACAAAGGCCGCATCTTTCCTTGACCGGGGTGGGACAGTTGTCCACCCGGTGCCCCAGTGTGCCGCAACGGTAGCACGCTGGCACCGTTTTTTTATACTCCTTGACGGGAGTCAGTTCTGCATTATAATGGACGTAACGCGGAACGCTGCGTCCCTCGAAAGTCAACACAGCTACATTCGATTTTCCCAGCTTGCGCACATGGACTAAATCACCACCGCGCCACTGCACACTATGTTTCAAGGATTCGCTGGTTTCAAGGTTATGCACAGAAATCACACCACGACACACATCACCGGTGAGCTTGAGGTGTCCGTGAAGTGGGAGCGATCCTTTGCTGGTTGTAATTTGGATGTCCGTCAGAAGCTTTTGAGCTACCTCGGGGTTCTGCGTGCCGCAGACGATAATGTTTTGCTCCCAATTGGGAGAAATTGTAATCGCATTCATATGCTGTCTGCCGATGAGTTCCGAAATGGCAGCGCCGAGCTCACCTTGCTGGAATGCTGTCTTGAGGGCGACCGTACTGCGTGGCCGCAGCACGATCACGTAATCGTCAGGGTTCATCCTGACCGTCGGCTTCGGCGTCCACATGGAGACTCGTGAAAATGACTTTTGTGGACCTTTAGAAGACGGAGCGCGAGCGTCTCCCGTTGCTGATTTGTCGAGAGGAGTCTTGGGCGTTGCAGCTCCTCGTGCGTTCTGCCGGCGGCGGCGCCGGCTTTCAACGACTTGAAAAAGGGCAGCTTGCTGCGCCGAAATGGTGGATGGGCCATCCTCTGGTTGGCTTGCAGGGACAGACGACCACGACAGAGTCGTGGGGTCGTATCCGCGTTGTTCAGGCAGAGCCATGTTGAGCGGTTGACCGGCGGGCGTCTCCGCAGCCAGCGGCGGGGGAGCCGAAGCCGTTAGGCTTAGCTCGACCGCTACGTGGTGATGCGGAGGGTTGCTCGAAATGGCCGAAAATTGGGCGTACCTGGGTCAGATCGGTGTCTCCAGGATCCTGCTGACTTCACAGATGCAGTCGCACAGGTTTGATAGGTGTTACACCAGATTGCCGCGGTTCCAGTCGAAAATCGACGGAGCCGATGTGCAACGCGTCCGATCGCTGCGTCTGCTCCTCTTGACCTTCTCCGAGTACCATTTGGCTGGAAACATTAAAGTCTGCGCACTTGTGCGCGCAACTGTGCTTCTGTGTTCGTGCTCTTGAAGTAGTAGTAGTAAACACGTTAATTTGGGAAGAGAAAAGGCATAAGGGTGGGGGAGAGATATATTTGGAGTTTCAGTGGTCAACCTTGTCACCAGCATAAACTGTCTATGAACTCATTCTTTTTCTCAGTCAGGAGGGCTCCTATTGCTCTAAACTAGGGCTAGTTATCTTTTGTAGTAAAGGGCTTTTTTCATAGCCCCAGGCGACTTGGCACGTCGTGGCTTAGCACCCACACCACACGCACTGTTTCATGTATCAAGAGTCTTGGTTTTAGGTTGAGAATTCTGCCTGATGTTGCCAGGTAACAGTAGCTGGGGCCTATAATAATTAGGGTTATATTAAGCCATATACGTGTTTCGTACCATTTCAGGTCGCGTTTCAGGGGAGGTTAAACGCATAAGGCGCCCGCGTGCTGCGCGATGTCAGTGCAGGTTAAAGGATCCCCAGGTCGTCTGAATCATTACCGAGACCTCCACTACGGCACCTCTCCCTTTCTTCCACTGCCTCCTTAATCCCTTCTCTTATGGCGCGGTTCGGGTGTCCACCGAGATGTGAGACAGTTACTGCGTCATTTCATTTCCTCAAAACCAATTTTCAATTTTGTTTTCTTTTCCTCAAACAAATTTTCAATTTTAGTTTCATTTTCGACTTGCCCCAGTAGCTCAGTGGTTAGGGCGCTGGGCTAGTGAATCCAGGCCTCCCACTGGTGCCGACTCCAGACCCGAACTGCTCCTTACCTTATTCTCCTTCATGCCGGCTACCCCGATCAATTCATTATTTCTTGTAAGCTCTGCGCGAAACCGAGGGACTTCCTTCATGTCCTCCTCACATGTCCTACCTTCCCACACCATCCATGCCCAACCATGGCGGAGTCATACAGGGAGACTCTCCTGGCCAGCTCCGCTGCTGATCAGCGCCGGATAATTACCGACGCCCTGAAGCGGATAGCCCTCCAAGGGCTGTCCTTTTCCCTGTAAGGGCAGCCCCCTAAGGGCTGCCTCGTGCCATGTTAGGGGGCTTGCCCCCCTCTGTATTTGGCAATAATGTTTCCACCACCACCACTGATCCGGAGCTCCCGAGTTCGAACCCCACCGCGGCGGCCGCGTTTCGAAGGAGGCGTAACGCCAAGGCGCCCGTGTGCTGTGCGACGCCAGCGCACGTCTAAGATCCTTAGGTGGCCGAAACCATTCCGGAGCCCTCCACTACGGCACCTCTTCTCTCATTCCCTCCTTCATCCCCTCCCCCACGGCGCGGCCCAGGACTTCGCCGAGATGTTAGACAGACACTGCACCATTTCCCTTCCCCAAGCAGCCAATTATTATTATTATTATTTACACCGGTCCCACCCACTTGGCCCCACCGCGGGCTGCCGACGCGCGAGGGAATTGCCCGGATGGCAGAGCTTCCTGGCCCACCGGAGGGACGCTGCTGACTGGACTCTACCGTTAGCACCATGACGTCTGGATAAATCTAACCAACAGCCAGCTCTTAACGGACATACGCAGACGTGCGACACGGAGGAGAGCTAGTGTTTCAAAATGTCACAGGAAAGGGCTCGCCAACTTTCCCGCGCGGTTGTAGGTTGTATGTCCTCTTCTGATGTGTATTATATGGCTGAGATGTTAATGAGAGCAGGATGTAGCCACTGAGCGAGCTTACTTTCCTCTAAAGTTGTTTCAGGGCCCTTTACATTTTTAACATGGGGGACCAAAAGCATGGGAGCTCTGTATTACTTAACAAAATTTTATATTATATCATTTCAGGGTTAGTTAGGTTTTCTGATTTTTCTGTTCTGTGATGTTAAATTATTTAGCTTGGCAAGTGATTCCTCAAAGCGAAACCTAATTTCATGTACGAAATTGACAGTATTGCTCCAATAGAAACTGCAATTGGTGACCACACGGCGCTGCCTGGCACAGATCACGTGGTCGCAGCGGTGACGTCTCCGGCGGTCGTGGAGAACGCGCTGGTGGGCCGTATGATGTAACGCTCCGTGTACGGCCACGGCACGCAGTATTCTGGCGGCTGCAAGTCGATCGCGCTGGTAGGCGGGCACTCGAACGCCGTTGCGAAGTCACGCATGTGACGCAGCAGCGTGTTGAGCCTGTGGGTGTGCGCATGCGCGTTCTACAGCTCCGCAAATGCTCCCTGTTAGAAGGTACCATAAATACCTAGCTTACAAATTCACAGCTCCACAAATGTTCCTCTTCCTCAGGAAGAAGATAGCGGAACTTTCCCTGGTGTTCTTTGTAGTGTTTGGATATTCGCGCTGTGTGTTACGGCGTGTACCGGTGAATTTTGTTTTAGCAAGGAGACTGAGTGAGCACGGACGTAACTATCGCAGGCCAATTGAGGCACCAGCTTCGAATGACGCCACTTGTCTCCAGCCAATGAGAATCATTCGGTCCGGTGACGTCCGTTATTCTAGCCAATGGGAGAATTTTATGACAGATGCCACATTTATTATCTGATACAGTGCCACGTAGCCATGGGGTTTAATAAAACGCAAGAAATGGCTGAGGAAAATGCTTAGTGCACACTTAAAACTCGTTGTTTGCTATTCGTGCCTGACGTGGTTCGGAGGCATTAGACCGAAGTCGATGAGCTTGCGGTTGGCGTTGGGCGAAAGCACTTCACACGTGTACTCTCCGAAGGAGTAAACAAATATGGCTGGTGGTTTAGCATTCCTACGCACGACATATTCTGCGAAAGCAGGCTAGGTCACCCGAATTTTGGTGTTGGGCAAAACCCTTTTTTGGAGTGTCTCAGATACTTTTTTTTCTTATTCTTATTATTTCTTATTTCAATACCCTAAAGGCCCAATGCGGGCATTACATAGGGGGGGATTCATCAAGGAAAACTTAAATATACAACACAAAACATAAACGGCTGAACACAGAAATAAACAAATTAAGAAGTAGGGTACAAGATAATAGGAAAAAGTGGCTATGAACAGATGCTTGGAAAAATGCACATGTAACAAATCCCACAAATCAAAATAACAAAAATTACACCTTCAGAAGTTACAAGGATGGCATCTAACATTTCGAGGAACGTTTGGGCCGACACGCACACACTGAAGCAAACAAAACGCACAAAACTAGAAACGCACATCATTCTACATTGGAATTTTCTAAGTATGACCAAAGAGCTGTTTGAAATGACGATGTTCCAGTGATATTCGCAATGCTAGACGGAAGCGAATTCCACTCTTCAATAGCCAGGACCAAAGGTGAGTACTTGTATCGTTCTGTCCGAGCGAAAATGGGTTTAGTCTTCTTGATATGGTCTACACGAGCCGATGTGTGCGGTGGGTCACTTCATTTTTGAATTTCCAGGGGTGGGCCAAGCCAATTTTGGCATTGTCCCAGGTCGGTTCCGAAAGTGGACAAATAATAATAATAATTGGTTTTTGGGGAAGGAAATGGCGCAGTATCTGTCTCATATATCGTTGGACACCTGATCCGCGCCGTAAGGGAAGTGATGAGGGAGGGAGTGAAAGAAGAAAGGAAGAAAGAGGTGCCGTAGTGGAGGGCTCCGGAATAATTTCGACCACCTGGGGATCTTTAACGTGCACTGACATCGCACAGCACACGGGCGCCTTAGCGTTTCGCCTCCATCGAAACGCGGCCACCACGGTCGGGTTCGAACCCGGCTCAGTAGCCGAGCGTTCTAACCACTGAGCCAACGCGGCGGATTCAGATGGAACACCGATGGATATCGCGTTCTGCGAAACCCGGTCCCAAAATCATCAAGAAAACCGTGCTGTGGTTCACCAACACGCTTTGCATAAAAGAACTAATGTATGGCCACGGTCGGTTGATTATCAACGCATCGTATGACATATCAATGCAACAAATGTGAGCGTACCACGTGAGGAACAGGAAAGAAAGAAGCGGAACCGGCACGAGATGCAAGCGCTTCGTTCGGCAGCACGCGGGACGCCACGCGCACACGAGCAGATCACACGTACGATTCGAAGCCCCGAGGAGCCATGAACGGACAGCTGGCTATTCCACGTCGTCACGAGTGGCGGCCACAAAGAATGTGGTCTCGAATGGCTGGCGAAGGCTGCGATGCGCCTTCGACGACGAGCGGAGGACTAGACCGGCGCCAAAGGGCGGTGGCTCTAGGTCACCTGCTGTCATCATTACTGGGAGTAGCACTGACGCTCAGCGCCATCACCATAGGCCTGTCTGTGCTCCGTCATCAGAGAGGCTCCGAAGGAAGCCGTCTTTGGCATGGGACGGAGCTCGTGGAACACCTGCAACTCCAAGCTCTCCATGGCGCACTTCCGTCGCCTCAAGGACTCCCTGAACCGGAGCACGGCCCCGTGCGGCGACTTTTACCGCTTCGCGTGTGGCGCTTGGCACCCTCGCGCAGCCAAGTCAGAGACCGTCTTCCGAGACCTCCTGGCCGTGGCCCAGCAAGACGCCATCCGGTACCTGGAGGCCGTGAACGACGCCTCAAACAAAATGGTGCTGCCAACCGGGAAAGTCCTGGTGCCCGATTCCCGTCCGGTCCTGCGCATCAACCGAGCTGAGCGGGCGTGCCAGGTCTGCCTGCACAGAGGTAGCAGTACCAGGGATGCCGCTTTGCTGACCGAGTTCCTTGCCAACCGGTCACTGTCCTGGCCTGAGCGCACTACGGCGCCCGCGCAGCCTCTGGACGTACTCCTGGACCTGGACATCAACTGGAACCTGGGCCTGTGGTTCTGGGTTCGTGTCTCACCCATACCGGGCCGCAACCAAAGGCAGGTCCGCGTGGGGTCCGGCATCGTGTGCAGGGATTGGAAGCGGGCTCTGGACACCATGGTAACGCGGGGAGTGTACAAAGCACGCGTGCGTCGCTTTCACAACGCCCTTCGTGCGAGAAGCTTCGCGGCCATGAGCGACAAGGAAGTGGAGGAGCTGCGCCGTTATGAGTCAACGATCGTCGGTGCCCTGTCCGGCTCGGTGTCTGGTGGCCAGAACGAACTGGCCTTCCCGCAGAAGCAGATGCAGAATTTGGCCACTCCTCGCCTGGCCACCGCCCAGTGGGTCACTCTCCTCAACTGGCAGTTCAACAAAGCTCTCAGGGTGACCGAGGCTAACCGCGTCATCGCCACGAACGTGAAGCTGCTGCAGGCAGTCGAATATCTGCTGAGTTCGCTTCCTGCTGAGGTGGTGCTACACCAGCTGGCATGGTCGCTGGTGCAAATGCTCGGATGGATGGCCGACTCGGCACTTCCGGGTCGACCCACGGCGTACGAGATGGGAGATATGCGGAGCGCCGACTGTTTCTGGGCCAACACAGAGCGTTCGGAGTAACCCTCCTCTCCGGCTACATAAACACTACCTACCCGCTTCACTGGCGCTCCTCAGTGGACGCCCTTCTGATGACCATCACTCAGACGGCCATCAACCTCTTCCTGAAGACATCTTGGATCGACGCTGAGAGCCGAGCGGCCGCCGTCGACAAGCTGCGCCGCATCAACACCTCCCTCTGGCCTTCCGACTCCTACCTCAATGCATCGGAGGTGGCTGCCATATTGGAGAACTTCCCTGAGCTCAGAGAGGACGGTGCTGTGTTGCGCTACTGGCTTGACGCGTTGTCGGCTCGCCGAGCGCTCCTTGGCAGGCAGTGGGATGTGGCCGACGCCTTCTACCCTGGAGACTTGCAGCCGCCGCGGGCCCTGTTCCGCTACCACTATTACCTAAACTAGCTGGCTGTCTCGCTGCACGCGCTGCGCAGCCCGCTGTTCGTGGAGGGAGTGGGCCTCGCTGTCAACATGGGAGGCCTCGGAGCCCAATACGCCGCTGCCCTGGCCCGGGCGTTCGACCCACGAGGCGTCCTCCTGGACGGTCGCGGTTCCACCTCCGGTCTTTGGTGGGGAAAGTCCTCGTACCGGGACTACGAGCGGAGGACAGCGTGCCCAGCGACTGCCGCCAGTGGAGCCGAAGGAGGTGTGCAGGCCTTCGAGGGGGTCGCTGCCATCGAGATAGCGTACCAGGCCTTCAACGCGTCGCGCTCTATCGCCGACCAGGGTACGCGGACGCATCAGAGGCGGCGCATTTTCCTTGGCCTGTCAGAGGATCAGGCCTTCTTCGTCGCCTTCTGCCAAGCGTCCTGCGCGCGCGGGCCCAGCGAGCGACAACAGCTGTACTGCACACTCCCGCTGAAGAACTTCCGCGAGTTCGCCACCGCATTTACGTGTCCCGTGGCCTCGCCCATGAATCCAGCGCTACGGTGCGGCTTCTTCGAGGCCAGTGACCAGCGGGCTGCCCGTAAAAATGGGGGTGAGAGTGAAGATGCCGGTAAAAGTGCGTCTACGAATGCGAGTGCGAATGTTGGTGCTGACGGCGCAGTGACGTCCTGGACGAGGCCACCGGCACGCCGGAGTGGCAGTGACGACCAGGATCCGTTGACACTGGCGCCGACGGGTATCGCGGGGCATATGGTCCGACAGCCCCCAGTTTTATGAGAGAATTTTGTGGTGGCTGCTAGCTGCCATATTTTTTAAGCTGTCGTTGCTCGAACGAATCGACGCAAGACGTTCGCTGCCAAAAACCATTTGGCTTGAAACATTAAAGTCTGCGCACTTGTGCGCGCAACTGTGCTTCTGTGTTCGTGCTCTTGAAGTAGTAGTAGTAAACACGTTAATTTGGGAAGAGAAAAGGCATAAGGGTGGGGGAGAGATATATTTGGAGTTTCAGTGGCCAACCTAGTCACCAGCATTAACTGTCTATGAACTCATTCTTTTTCTCAGTCAGGAGGGCTCCTATTGCTCTAAACTAGGGCTAGTTATCTTGTGTAGTAAAGGCCTTTTTTCATTGCACGTCGTGGCATAGCACCCATACCACACGCACTGTTTCATGTATCAAGAGTCTTGGTTTCAGGTTGAGAATTCTGCCTGATGTTGCCAGGTAAGTGTAGCTGGGGCCTATAATAATTAGGGTTATATTAAGCCATATACGTGTTTCGTACCATTTCAGGTCGCGTTTCAGGGGAGGTTAAACGCATAATGCGCCCGCGTAGTAGTAGTAGTAAACACGTTAATTTGGGAAGAGAAAAGGCATAAGGGTGGGGGAGAGATATATTTGGAGTTTCAGTGGTCAACCTTGTCACCAGCATAAACTGTCTATGAACTCATTCTTTTTCTCAGTCAGGAGGGCTCCTATTGCTCTAAACTAGGGCTAGTTATCTTTTGTAGTAAAGGGCTTTTTTCATAGCCCCAGGCGACTTGGCACGTCGTGGCTTAGCACCCACACCACACGCACTGTTTCATGTATCAAGAGTCTTGGTTTTAGGTTGAGAATTCTGCCTGATGTTGCCAGGTAACAGTAGCTGGGGCCTATAATAATTAGGGTTATATTAAGCCATATACGTGTTTCGTACCATTTCAGGTCGCGTTTCAGGGGAGGTTAAACGCATAAGGCGCCCGCGTGCTGCGCGATGTCAGTGCAGGTTAAAGGATCCCCAGGTCGTCTGAATCATTACCGAGACCTCCACTACGGCACCTCTCCCTTTCTTCCACTGCCTCCTTAATCCCTTCTCTTATGGCGCGGTTCGGGTGTCCACCGAGATGTGAGACAGTTACTGCGTCATTTCATTTCCTCAAAACCAATTTTCAATTTTGTTTTCTTTTCCTCAAACAAATTTTCAATTTTAGTTTCATTTTCGACTTGCCCCAGTAGCTCAGTGGTTAGGGCGCTGGGCTAGTGAATCCAGGCCTCCCACTGGTGCCGACTCCAGACCCGAACTGCTCCTTACCTTATTCTCCTTCATGCCGGCTACCCCGATCAATTCATTATTTCTTGTAAGCTCTGCGCGAAACCGAGGGACTTCCTTCATGTCCTCCTCACATGTCCTACCTTCCCACACCATCCATGCCCAACCATGGCGGAGTCATACAGGGAGACTCTCCTGGCCAGCTCCGCTGCTGATCAGCGCCGGATAATTACCGACGCCCTGAAGCGGATAGCCCTCCAAGGGCTGTCCTTTTCCCTGTAAGGGCAGCCCCCTAAGGGCTGCCTCGTGCCATGTTAGGGGGCTTGCCCCCCTCTGTATTTGGCAATAATGTTTCCACCACCACCACTGATCCGGAGCTCCCGAGTTCGAACCCCACCGCGGCGGCCGCGTTTCGAAGGAGGCGTAACGCCAAGGCGCCCGTGTGCTGTGCGACGCCAGCGCACGTCTAAGATCCTTAGGTGGCCGAAACCATTCCGGAGCCCTCCACTACGGCACCTCTTCTCTCATTCCCTCCTTCATCCCCTCCCCCACGGCGCGGCCCAGGACTTCGCCGAGATGTTAGACTGACACTGCACCATTTCCCTTCCCCAAGCAGCCAATTATTATTATTATTATTTACACCGGTCCCACCCACTTGGCCCCACCGCGGGCTGCCGACGCGCGAGGGAATTGCCCGGATGGCAGAGCTTCCTGGCCCACCGGAGGGACGCTGCTGACTGGACTCTACCGTTAGCACCATGACGTCTGGATAAATCTAACCAACAGCCAGCTCTTAACGGACATACGCAGACGTGCGACACGGAGGAGAGCTAGTGTTTCAAAATGTCACAGGAAAGGGCTCGCCAACTTTCCCGCGCGGTTGTAGGTTGTATGTCCTCTTCTGATGTGTATTATATGGCTGAGATGTTAATGAGAGCAGGATGTAGCCACTGAGCGAGCTTACTTTCCTCTAAAGTTGTTTCAGGGCCCTTTACATTTTTAACATGGGGGACCAAAAGCATGGGAGCTCTGTATTACTTAACAAAATTTTATATTATATCATTTCAGGGTTAGTTAGGTTTTCTGATTTTTCTGTTCTGTGATGTTAAATTATTTAGCTTGGCAAGTGATTCCTCAAAGCGAAACCTAATTTCATGTACGAAATTGACAGTATTGCTCCAATAGAAACTGCAATTGGTGACCACACGGCGCTGCCTGGCACAGATCACGTGGTCGCAGCGGTGACGTCTCCGGCGGTCGTGGAGAACGCGCTGGTGGGCCGTATGATGTAACGCTCCGTGTACGGCCACGGCACGCAGTATTCTGGCGGCTGCAAGTCGATCGCGCTGGTAGGCGGGCACTCGAACGCCGTTGCGAAGTCACGCATGTGACGCAGCAGCGTGTTGAGCCTGTGGGTGTGCGCATGCGCGTTCTACAGCTCCGCAAATGCTCCCTGTTAGAAGGTACCATAAATACCTAGCTTACAAATTCACAGCTCCACAAATGTTCCTCTTCCTCAGGAAGAAGATAGCGGAACTTTCCCTGGTGTTCTTTGTAGTGTTTGGATATTCGCGCTGTGTGTTACGGCGTGTACCGGTGAATTTTGTTTTAGCAAGGAGACTGAGTGAGCACGGACGTAACTATCGCAGGCCAATTGAGGCACCAGCTTCGAATGACGCCACTTGTCTCCAGCCAATGAGAATCATTCGGTCCGGTGACGTCCGTTATTCTAGCCAATGGGAGAATTTTATGACAGATGCCACATTTATTATCTGATACAGTGCCACGTAGCCATGGGGTTTAATAAAACGCAAGAAATGGCTGAGGAAAATGCTTAGTGCACACTTAAAACTCGTTGTTTGCTATTCGTGCCTGACGTGGTTCGGAGGCATTAGACCGAAGTCGATGAGCTTGCGGTTGGCGTTGGGCGAAAGCACTTCACACGTGTACTCTCCGAAGGAGTAAACAAATATGGCTGGTGGTTTAGCATTCCTACGCACGACATATTCTGCGAAAGCAGGCTAGGTCACCCGAATTTTGGTGTTGGGCAAAACCCTTTTTTGGAGTGTCTCAGATACTTTTTTTTCTTATTCTTATTATTTCTTATTTCAATACCCTAAAGGCCCAATGCGGGCATTACATAGGGGGGGATTCATCAAGGAAAACTTAAATATACAACACAAAACATAAACGGCTGAACACAGAAATAAACAAATTAAGAAGTAGGGTACAAGATAATAGGAAAAAGTGGCTATGAACAGATGCTTGGAAAAATGCACATGTAACAAATCCCACAAATCAAAATAACAAAAATTACACCTTCAGAAGTTACAAGGATGGCATCTAACATTTCGAGGAACGTTTGGGCCGACACGCACACACTGAAGCAAACAAAACGCACAAAACTAGAAACGCACATCATTCTACATTGGAATTTTCTAAGTATGACCAAAGAGCTGTTTGAAATGACGATGTTCCAGTGATATTCGCAATGCTAGACGGAAGCGAATTCCACTCTTCAATAGCCAGGACCAAAGGTGAGTACTTGTATCGTTCTGTCCGAGCGAAAATGGGTATAGTCTTCTTGATATGGTCTACACGAGCCGATGTGTGCGGTGGGTCACTTCATTTTTGAATTTCCAGGGGTGGGCCAAGCCAATTTTGGCATTGTCCCAGGTCGGTTCCGAAAGTGGACAAATAATAATAATAATTGGTTTTTGGGGAAGGAAATGGCGCAGTATCTGTCTCATATATCGTTGGACACCTGATCCGCGCCGTAAGGGAAGTGATGAGGGAGGGAGTGAAAGAAGAAAGGAAGAAAGAGGTGCCGTAGTGGAGGGCTCCGGAATAATTTCGACCACCTGGGGATCTTTAACGTGCACTGACATCGCACAGCACACGGGCGCCTTAGCGTTTCGCCTCCATCGAAACGCGGCCACCACGGTCGGGTTCGAACCCGGCTCAGTAGCCGAGCGTTCTAACCACTGAGCCAACGCGGCGGATTCAGATGGAACACCGATGGATATCGCGTTCTGCGAAACCCGGTCCCAAAATCATCAAGAAAACCGTGCTGTGGTTCACCAACACGCTTTGCATAAAAGAACTAATGTATGGCCACGGTCGGTTGATTATCAACGCATCGTATGACATATCAATGCAACAAATGTGAGCGTACCACGTGAGGAACAGGAAAGAAAGAAGCGGAACCGGCACGAGATGCAAGCGCTTCGTTCGGCAGCACGCGGGACGCCACGCGCACACGAGCAGATCACACGTACGATTCGAAGCCCCGAGGAGCCATGAACGGACAGCTGGCTATTCCACGTCGTCACGAGTGGCGGCCACAAAGAATGTGGTCTCGAATGGCTGGCGAAGGCTGCGATGCGCCTTCGACGACGAGCGGAGGACTAGACCGGCGCCAAAGGGCGGTGGCTCTAGGTCACCTGCTGTCATCATTACTGGGAGTAGCACTGACGCTCAGCGCCATCACCATAGGCCTGTCTGTGCTCCGTCATCAGAGAGGCTCCGAAGGAAGCCGTCTTTGGCATGGGACGGAGCTCGTGGAACACCTGCAACTCCAAGCTCTCCATGGCGCACTTCCGTCGCCTCAAGGACTCCCTGAACCGGAGCACGGCCCCGTGCGGCGACTTTTACCGCTTCGCGTGTGGCGCTTGGCACCCTCGCGCAGCCAAGTCAGAGACCGTCTTCCGAGACCTCCTGGCCGTGGCCCAGCAAGACGCCATCCGGTACCTGGAGGCCGTGAACGACGCCTCAAACAAAATGGTGCTGCCAACCGGGAAAGTCCTGGTGCCCGATTCCCGTCCGGTCCTGCGCATCAACCGAGCTGAGCGGGCGTGCCAGGTCTGCCTGCACAGAGGTAGCAGTACCAGGGATGCCGCTTTGCTGACCGAGTTCCTTGCCAACCGGTCACTGTCCTGGCCTGAGCGCACTACGGCGCCCGCGCAGCCTCTGGACGTACTCCTGGACCTGGACATCAACTGGAACCTGGGCCTGTGGTTCTGGGTTCGTGTCTCACCCATACCGGGCCGCAACCAAAGGCAGGTCCGCGTGGGGTCCGGCATCGTGTGCAGGGATTGGAAGCGGGCTCTGGACACCATGGTAACGCGGGGAGTGTACAAAGCACGCGTGCGTCGCTTTCACAACGCCCTTCGTGCGAGAAGCTTCGCGGCCATGAGCGACAAGGAAGTGGAGGAGCTGCGCCGTTATGAGTCAACGATCGTCGGTGCCCTGTCCGGCTCGGTGTCTGGTGGCCAGAACGAACTGGCCTTCCCGCAGAAGCAGATGCAGAATTTGGCCACTCCTCGCCTGGCCACCGCCCAGTGGGTCACTCTCCTCAACTGGCAGTTCAACAAAGCTCTCAGGGTGACCGAGGCTAACCGCGTCATCGCCACGAACGTGAAGCTGCTGCAGGCAGTCGAATATCTGCTGAGTTCGCTTCCTGCTGAGGTGGTGCTACACCAGCTGGCATGGTCGCTGGTGCAGATGCTCGGATGGATGGCCGACTCGGCACTTCCGGGTCGACCCACGGCGTACGAGATGGGAGATATGCGGAGCGCCGACTGTTTCTGGGCCAACACAGAGCGTTCGGAGTAACCCTCCTCTCCGGCTACATAAACACTACCTACCCGCTTCACTGGCGCTCCTCAGTGGACGCCCTTCTGATGACCATCACTCAGACGGCCATCAACCTCTTCCTGAAGACATCTTGGATCGACGCTGAGAGCCGAGCGGCCGCCGTCGACAAGCTGCGCCGCATCAACACCTCCCTCTGGCCTTCCGACTCCTACCTCAATGCATCGGAGGTGGCTGCCATATTGGAGAACTTCCCTGAGCTCAGAGAGGACGGTGCTGTGTTGCGCTACTGGCTTGACGCGTTGTCGGCTCGCCGAGCGCTCCTTGGCAGGCAGTGGGATGTGGCCGACGCCTTCTACCCTGGAGACTTGCAGCCGCCGCGGGCCCTGTTCCGCTACCACTATTACCTAAACTAGCTGGCTGTCTCGCTGCACGCGCTGCGCAGCCCGCTGTTCGTGGAGGGAGTGGGCCTCGCTGTCAACATGGGAGGCCTCGGAGCCCAATACGCCGCTGCCCTGGCCCGGGCGTTCGACCCACGAGGCGTCCTCCTGGACGGTCGCGGTTCCACCTCCGGTCTTTGGTGGGGAAAGTCCTCGTACCGGGACTACGAGCGGAGGACAGCGTGCCCAGCGACTGCCGCCAGTGGAGCCGAAGGAGGTGTGCAGGCCTTCGAGGGGGTCGCTGCCATCGAGATAGCGTACCAGGCCTTCAACGCGTCGCGCTCTATCGCCGACCAGGGTACGCGGACGCATCAGAGGCGGCGCATTTTCCTTGGCCTGTCAGAGGATCAGGCCTTCTTCGTCGCCTTCTGCCAAGCGTCCTGCGCGCGCGGGCCCAGCGAGCGACAACAGCTGTACTGCACACTCCCGCTGAAGAACTTCCGCGAGTTCGCCACCGCATTTACGTGTCCCGTGGCCTCGCCCATGAATCCAGCGCTACGGTGCGGCTTCTTCGAGGCCAGTGACCAGCGGGCTGCCCGTAAAAATGGGGGTGAGAGTGAAGATGCCGGTAAAAGTGCGTCTACGAATGCGAGTGCGAATGTTGGTGCTGACGGCGCAGTGACGTCCTGGACGAGGCCACCGGCACGCCGGAGTGGCAGTGACGACCAGGATCCGTTGACACTGGCGCCGACGGGTATCGCGGGGCATGTGGTCCGACAGCCCCCAGTTTTATGAGAGAATTTTGTGGTGGCTGCTAGCTGCCATATTTTTTAAGCTGTCGTTGCTCGAACGAATCGACGCAAGACGTTCGCTGCCAAAAACCATTTGGCTTGAAACATTAAAGTCTGCGCACTTGTGCGCGCAACTGTGCTTCTGTGTTCGTGCTCTTGAAGTAGTAGTAGTAAACACGTTAATTTGGGAAGAGAAAAGGCATAAGGGTGGGGGAGAGATATATTTGGAGTTTCAGTGGCCAACCTAGTCACCAGCATTAACTGTCTATGAACTCATTCTTTTTCTCAGTCAGGAGGGCTCCTATTGCTCTAAACTAGGGCTAGTTATCTTGTGTAGTAAAGGCCTTTTTTCATTGCACGTCGTGGCATAGCACCCATACCACACGCACTGTTTCATGTATCAAGAGTCTTGGTTTCAGGTTGAGAATTCTGCCTGATGTTGCCAGGTAAGTGTAGCTGGGGCCTATAATAATTAGGGTTATATTAAGCCATATACGTGTTTCGTACCATTTCAGGTCGCGTTTCAGGGGAGGTTAAACGCATAAGGCGCCCGCGTGCTGCGCGATGTCAGTGCAGGTTAAAGAATCCCCAGGTCGTCTGAATCATTACCGAGACCTCCACTACGGCACCTCTCCCTTTCTTCCACTGCCTCCTTAATCCCTTCTCTTATGGCGCGGTTCGGGTGTCCACCGAGATGTGAGACAGTTACTGCGTTATTTCATTTCCTCAAAACCAATTTTCAATTTTGTTTTGTTTTCCTCAAACAAATTTTCAATTTTAGTTTCATTTTCGACTTGCCCCAGTAGCTCAGTGGTTAGGGCGCTGGGCTAGTGAATCCAGGCCTCCCACTGGTGCCGACTCCAGACCCGAACTGCTCCTTACCTTATTCTCCTTCATGCCGGCTACCCCGATCAATTCATTATTTCTTGTAAGCTCTGCGGGAAACCGAGGGACTTCCTTCATGTCCTCCTCACATGTCCTACCTTCCCACACCATCCATGCCCAACCATGGCGGAGTCATACAGGGAGACTCTCCTGGCCAGCTCCGCTGCTGATCAGCGCCGGATAATTACCGACGCCCTGAAGCGGATAGCCCTCCAAGGGCTGTCCTTTTCCCTGTAAGGGCAGCCCCCTAAGGGCTGCCTCGTGCCATGTTAGGGGGCTTGCCCCCCTCTGTATTTGGCAATAATGTTTCCACCACCACCACTGATCCGGAGCTCCCGAGTTCGAACCCCACCGCGGCGGCCGCGTTTCGAAGGAGGCGTAACGCCAAGGCGCCCGTGTGCTGTGCGACGCCAGCGCACGTCTAAGATCCTTAGGTGGCCGAAACCATTCCGGAGCCCTCCACTACGGCACCTCTTCTCTCATTCCCTCCTTCATCCCCTCCCCCACGGCGCGGCCCAGGACTCCGCCGAGATGTTAGACAGACACTGCACCATTTCCCTTCCCCAAACAGCCAATTATTATTATTATTATTTACACCGGTCCCACCCACTTGGCCCCACCGCGGGCTGCCGACGCGCGAGGGAATTGCCCGGATGGCAGAGCTTCCTGGCCCACCGGAGGGACGCTGCTGACTGGACTCTACCGTTATCACCATGACGTCTGGATAAATCTAACCAACAGCCAGCTCTTAACGGACATACGCAGACGTGCGACACGGAGGAGGGCTAGTGTTTCAAAATGTCACTGGAAAGGGCTCGCCAACTTTCCCGCGCGGTTGTAGGTTGTATATCCACTTCAGATGTGTATTATATGGCTGAGATGTTAATGAGAACAGGATGTAGCCACTGAGCGAGCTTACTTTCCTCTAAAGTTGTTTCAGGGCCCTTTACATTTTTAACACGGGGGACCAAAAGCATGGGAGCTCTGTATTACTTAACAAAATTTTATATTATATCATGTCAGGGTTAGTTAGGTTTTCTGATCTTTCTGTTCTGTGATGTTAAATTATTTAGCTTGGTAAGTGATTCCTCAAAGCGAAACCTAATTTCATGTACGAAATTGACAGTATTGCTCCAATAGCCACTGCAATTGGTGACCACACGGCGCTGCCTGGCACAGATCACGTGTTCGCAGCGGTGACGTCTCCGGCGGTGGTGGAGAACGCGCCCGTGGGCCGTATGATGTAACGCTCCGTGTACGGCCACGGCACGCAGTATTCTGGCGGCTGCAGGTCGATCGCGCTGGTAGGCGGGCACTCGAACGCCGTTGCGAAGTCACGCATGTGACGCAGCAGCGTGTTGAGCCTGTGGGTGTGTGCATGCGCGTTCTACAGCCCCGCGAATGCTCCCTGTTAGAAGCTACCTTAAATACCTAGCTTACAAATTCACAGCTCCACAAATGTTCCTCTTCCTCAGAAAGAAGATAGCGGAACTTTCCCTGGTGTTCTTTGTAGTCTTCGGATATTCGCTCTGTGTGTTACGGCGTGTACCGGTGAATTTTGCTTTAGCAAGGGGACTGCGTGAGCACGGACGTAACGATCGCAGGCCAATTGAGGCACCAGCTTCGAATGACGCCACTTGTCTCCAGCCAATGAGAATCATTCGGTCCGGTGACGTCCGTTCTTCTAGCCAACGGGAGAATTTTATGACAGATGCCACATTTATTACCTGATACAGTGCCAAGTAGCCATGGGGTTTAATAAGACGCAAGAAATGGCTGAGGAAAATGCTTAGTGCACACTTAAAACTCGTTGTTTGCTATTCGTTCCTGACGTGGTTCGGAGGCAATAGACCGAAGTCGATGAGCTTGCGGTTGGCGTTGGGCAAAAGAACTTTACACATGTACTCTCCGAAGGAGTAAACAAATATGGCTGGTGGTTTAGCATTCCTATGCACGACATATTCTGCGAAAGCACGCTAGGCCACCCGAATTTTGGGGTTGGGTCAAACCCTTTTAGCCCCGCCGCGGTGGCTCAGTGGTTAGGGCGCTCGACTACTGATCCGGAGTTCCCGGGTTCGAACCCGACCGCGGCGGCTGCGTTTTTATGGAGGAAAAACGCTAAGGCGCCCGTGTGCTGTGCGATGTCAGTGCACGTTAAAGATCCCCAGGTGGTCGAAATTATTCCGGAGCCCTCCACTACGGCACCTCTTCTTCCCTTCTTCTTTCACTCCCTCCTTTATCCTTTTCCTTACTGCGCGGTTCAGGTGTCCAACGATATATGAGACAGATACTGCGCCATTTCCTTTCCCCCCAAAACCAATTATTATTATTATTAAACCCTTTTTTGGAGTGACTCAGGTACTTTCCGAACGTGGGTCACTTCATTTTTGAATTTCCGGGGGTGGGCCAAGCCAATTTTGGCATTGTCCCAGGCCGGTTCCGAACGTGGACCAATATTAATAATAATTGGTTTTTGGGGAAGGAAATGGCGCAGTATCTGTCTCATATATCGTTGCACACCTGAACCGCGCCGTAAGGAAAGGGATAAGGGAGGGAGTGAAAGAAGAAAGGAAGAAAGGGGTGCCGTAGTGGAGGGCTCCGGAATAATTTCGACCACCTGGGGATCTTTAACGTGCACTGACATCGCACAGCACACGGGCGCCTTAGCGTTTCGCCTCCATCGAAACGCGGCCACCACGGTCGGGTTCGAACCCGGCTCAGTAGCCGAGCGTTCTAACCACTGAGCCAACGCGGCGGATTTAGATGGAACACCGATGGATATCGCGTTCTGCGAAACCCGGTCCCAAAATCATCAAGGAAACCGTGCTGTGGTTCACCAACACGTTTTGCAAAAAAGAACTAATGTTTGGCCACGGTCGGTTGATTATCAACGCATCGTATGACATATCAATGCAGCAAATGTGAGCGTACCACGTGAGGAACAGGAAAGAAAGAAGCGGAACCGGCACGAGATGCAAGCGCTTCGTTCGGCAGCACGAGAGACGCCACGCGCACACGAGCAGATCACACGTGCGATTCGAAGCCCCGAGGAGCCATGAACGGACAGCTGGCTGTTCCACGTCGTCACGAGTGGTGGGCACAAAGAATGTGGTCTCGAATGGCTGGCGAAGGCTGCGATGCGCCTTCGACGACGAGCGGAGGACTAGACCGGCGCCAAAGGGCGGTGGCTCTAGGTCACCTGCTGTCATCATTACTGGGAGTAGCACTGACGCTCAGCGCCATCACCATCGGCCTGTCTGTGCTCCGTCATCAGAGAGGCTCCGAAGGAAGCGGCGTCATTGGCATGGGACGCAGCTCGTGGAACACCTGCAACTCCAAGCTCTGCATGGCGCACTTCCGTCGCCTCAAGGACTCCCTGAACCGGAGCACGGCCTCGTGCGGCGACTTTTACCGCTTCGCGTGTGGCGCTTGGCATCCTCGCGCAGCCAAGTCAGAGACCGTCTTCCGAGACCTCCTGGCCGTGGCCCAGCAAGACGCCATCCGGTACCTGGAGGCCGTGAACGACGCCTCAAACAAAATGGTGCTGCCAACCGGGAAAGTCCTTTTGCCCGATTCCCGTCCGGTACTGCGCATTAACCGAGCTGAGCGGGCGTGCCAGGTCTGCCTGCACAGTGGTAGCAGTACCAGGGATGCCGCTTTGCTGACCGAGTTCCTTGCCGACCGGTCACTGTCCTGGCCTGAGCGCACTACGGCGCCCGCGCAGCCTCTGGACGTACTCCTGTACCTGGACATCAACTGGAACCTGGGCCTGTGGTTCTCGGTTCGTGTCTCACCCATACCGGGCCGCAACCAACGGCAGGTGCGCGTGGGGTCCGGCATCGTGTCCTACGATTGGAAGCGGGCTCTGGACACCATGGTAACGCGGGGAGTGTACAAAGCACGAGTGCGTCGCTTTCACGACGCCCTTCGTGCGAGAAGCTTCGCGGCCATGAGCGACAAGGAAGTGGAGGAGCTGCGCCGTTATGAGTCAACGATCGTCGGTGCCCTGTCCGGCTCGGTGTCTGGTGGCCAGAACGAACTGGCCTTCCCGCTGAAGCAGATGCAGAATTTGGCCACTCCTCGCCTGGCCACCGCCCAGTGGGACACTCTCCTCAACTGGCAGCTCAACAAAGCTCTCAGAGTGACCGAGGCTGACCGCGTCATCGCCACGAACGTGAAGCTGCTGCAGGCAGTCGACTATCTGCGGAGTTCGCTTCCTGCTGAGGTGGTGCTACACCAGCTGGCATGGTCGCTGGTGCAGATGATCGGATGGATGGCCGACTCGGCACTTCCGGGTCGACCCACGGCGTACGAGATGGAAGATATGCGGAGCGCCGACTGTTTCTGGGTCACACACAGAGCGTTCGGAGTAACCCACCTCTCCGGCTACATAAACACTACCTACCCGCTTCACTGGCGCTCCTCAGTGGACGCCATTCTGATGACCATCACTCAGACGGCCATCAACTTCTTCCTGAAGACATCTTGGATCCACGCTGAGAGCCGAGCGGCCGCCGTCGACAAGCTGCGCCGCATGAACACCTCCCTCTGGCCTTCCGACTCCTACCTCAATGCATCGGAGGTAGCCGCCATATTGGAGAACTTCCCTGAGCCCAGAGAGGACGGTGCTGTGTTGCGGTACTGGCTTGACGCGTTTTCGGCTTGCCGAGCGCTCCTTGGCAGGCAGTGGGATGTGGCCGACGCCTTCTACCCTGGAGACTTGCAGCAGGTGTTATAGTGTTTCCACTGCACCGCATCCGTCACACACATCACTCGTCGCGATTCCGTGACGCACCCGTCGTTCCCCGGGCCACACGCAGCCAACGCGCGCGCGGAGGATCGTTGCACGTTGTGACCGTGTAAGTGCCCGACAGCCGGTGACACTGTCGATGCGCTCATCTCCCGCGATGCGTGGGTCGGGGTGCTGCTTTCGGAGATGGTCGTGGATGGCCGCACGCACGTCCTGCAGCGCAAGGGGGAGATCGCTGGAAGGTAGTTGGTGTGCAGTGGTCGCGAGGTCGTCAGCTTCTTCGTTGCCGGCGATGCCGCAGTGACCGGGCACCCACTGTGCACGCACGGCACAACCTCTCTGCGCGAGGCGCTCGATGCGCGAGCGAACTTCCCGCACTAGTGGGGTACCGCGGCCGTTAGATTGCAGGCGGCTGAGGGCGGCGCGGGAGTCGCACAGAAGAGCACTCCTGGGCGGCGGAGGGCCGAGGGTGAGCAGCAGGTCCAGCCTGAGCCGGATCCCCATCAACTCCGCCGTGGTGGAGGAGCCCAGGAAGGCAGCGTGGTGCTGGCTGTGCAGTCGCAGGGCGGGGATGGTGGCCGCCGCAGCGAGGGAGCAGCTGTCGCGGGCCACTGAGCCGTCGGTGTACACGAGGAGATGGTCCTGGAGCTCCTCGTGTATGACGGCTCTGGCCAGCTGCTGCACAGCACAGAGGGGTGTGCTCCGCTTTCCCGCAATGCCGACGATCTCTCGCTGTACCTCCGAGGCAGCAGGCCAGGGCGCGCAGGAGCCGTAGGGGGGTGGCCTTGAGTCAATTGCTCATACTCGAGCAGCGCCGCGCCCATTCTTGAGCGCGGGTGCGAGCGCATACGCTGCAGCAGCGAGCCGCCGTCCGGTGCGCGGTGAAGCCGGTCGATGTGATTCAATGCCCTGCGCGCTGCTTGGAGCTCAAGTGGCCACACTCCTGCCTCGGCCAACGTTGCGGCGCACTGCGAGTTTTTGGGCAGGCCTAGGCACACGCGCAGGGACTTGCGGTGCTGAAGCTCGAGTTTCTTCCAGCACAGCTTGCGCACCGTGACGAGCGGCAGCGCATAGAGCACTGCCCCCAAAGCTGCGGCATTGTATAGACGCAGCGCGGCTTGCTGGGAGATGCCCTGGCCTCGAGCGGTGAGCTTGTGCACGGCGGCGGTGATCCTCTTCATCTGCAGACAGGCCTTGGTCGCCGCGGGGCGGAAGGAAAGGCGCCAGTCGATGTCCAGGCCAATGTTCCGCATCGATTTACGGCAAGGAATCGGAGTCCTGTCCAGTGACAGTGGCGCAAGGTGCGTAGTGGAGTACTCCGGATTAATTTTGACAACCTGTGGGTCCTTAACGTGCACTGAAATCGCACACCGGATTAATTTTGACAACCTGTGGGTGCTTAACGTGCACTGAAATCGTACAGGCGGAGTGCTTGGCTTGAAGCTCTCTGGCACGGGAAGGCCCGATATTGCACTGCCTCCGGGATCGGCCAAGCGCATATAGCGCGGGCCTTTTATTTCTATATTTGCTCTCCTATCCTTTAACTCTCCTACTTTCAGCAAGCGGCAGTGAGCGTGGTTCGGCCTGAGCCAGTAGGCAGGCCCGTGCACTTTTCTTTCTTCCTATCGGCAACAGCAGCAGCACAGCACACGGGTGCCTTAACGTTTCGCCTCCATCGAAACGCAGCCGCCGCGGTTGGGTTCGAACCCGGGAACTCCGGATCAGTAGCCGAGCGCCTTAACCACTGAGCCACCGCGAGAAGCCATTTTCGTCTTGAAAATTGAAAAAAGCTTTTGACGGTGACTCAGCGGTTAAGGTGCTCGGCTACTGATCCGGAGTTCCCGGGTTCGAACCCAACCGCGGCGGCTGCGTTTCGATGGAGGCGAAACGCTATGGCACCCGTGTGCTGTGCGATTTCAGTGCACGTTAAAGATCTCCAGCTGGTCGAAATTATTCCGGAGCAATCCACTACTACGCCTCTTTCATCCTTTCTTCTTTCCCTAACTCCTTCATCCCTTCCCTTACGGCGCGATTTAGGTGTCCGCCGATATGTGAGACAGATACTACGCCACTTGTTTTGCATAAAACCAATATAATTTTATTTTTGAGGAAAACCCGCCGTGGTGGCTCAGTGGTTAGCGCAATCTGCTAGTGATTCGCAGTACCCGGGTTCGAACACGACCGCGGCAGCTGCGTTTCGATGGAAGCAAAACGCTAAGGCGGCCGTGTGCTGTGCGAGGTCAGTGCACGTTAAAGATCCCCAGGTGGTGGAAATTATTCCGGAGTCCTCCACTACGGCACCCCTTTCTACCTTTGAATGCGCAGATGTCTAGTGACAATATATTTTTCTTCATGTTGTGCCAGCCGCCGCGGTGGCTGAGTGGTTATGGTGCTCGGCTGCTGGCATGAAATACGAGCGTTCGATCCCAGCCGCGGCGGTCGAATTTCGATGGAGGTGAAATTCTAGAGGCCCCTGTACACTGCGATGTCAGTGCACGTTAAAGATGCCCAGGTGGTCGAAATTTTTCCGGAGCCCTTCACTACGGCGTCCCACATAACCTGTGTTCGTTTCGAACGTTAAACCCTCATAAACCAAACCAAACTTGTAGTTCCATCTATGGCGACTGCCACAGCAATTAACATAAAAAGCTCAGGTTCGCCCGAAAGGATAGCGCTGCACATACACACCAACATTTTTTGGGAGAATTATTTCTAGAGAAAAAAATAAATCAGTCTCGAAACTTCACGGAGAAAGGTTGTGCTTAGATATTCCTCGCTAACTCTTATCCCCAACTGTTCCCAATCCAGGCCTCGGAATGCCGCTTGTAAACAGGTGGTGAAGAGCAATGGGGAGATCCTGTCTCCTTGTCTGACATCCTTTACTATTGGAATTTTCTTGCACGCACGCACGCACGCACACACACACACACACACACACACACACACACACACACACACACGCGCGCGCGCGCGCGCACATGATGACGCAAGGTTAGGTTAATGAAACATAAAGGCGCGGTAACTGTGTGAGTGAACGCAAAATTATATGATTGTTTTTGGGGAAAGGAAATGGCTCATTCTCTGTCTCATATATCGTTGGACGCCTGAACCGCGCCGTAATAGAAGGGATAAAGGAGGGAGTGAAAGAAGAAAGGAAGAAGAGGTGCCGTAGTGGAGGGCTCCGGAATAATTTCGACCACCTGGGGATCTTTAACGTGTACTGACATCGCACAGCACACGGGCGCCTTAGCGTTTTTCCTCCATAAAAACGCAGCCCCAGCGGACGGGTTCGAACCCGGGAACTCCGGATCAGTAGTCGAGCGCCCTAATCACTGAGCCACCGCGGCGGGTCTAACGCGCCTAAATTTGCATTTTGATGAAAGGAAAGGTGAAGCAACTGTCTCATTTCTCGGTGGACACTGAAGAGCCCATGAAAAATATTTATTTTCAGGAAAGAAAATGACGCAGTAACTGTTTCACATATCTTGGTGGACACTCGAACCGCGCCGTAAGGGAGGGGATAAAGGAGGGAGTGAAACAAGAATTGAAGAAAGCGGTGCCGTAGGTGAGTTCAGGTGTCCAACGATATATGAGACAGACACTGCGCCAATTCCTTTCCCCAATAAACCAATTATTATTATTATTATTATTATCACTTGTGGCACTCTCGTTGAAGTCTTGAAAAAATAAAAATGGCCTGGCTTAGCCTATGGTTAAGCCTAGGATGCGAAGTATACGTCGCTTGGCAAGCCGTACTTCTCGTTCTTCTCCCGTTTCCGTGGCTCTTTGTAACTTGCGCTTTGCGGTCTGGCGAGCCGCCTTCTCCCTGGCCGACATCTCGCTGCTCAACTGACTCAACGAGTGCGTCGCCTTTTATACAATTGCGTGACGTCAGTATCTCCTAGCGGTAGGAGCGGGAGTTAGGCCGCCGGCGGAGGCTGCGCGTCCGCAAGCGAGCGCACGAGTTGAGCCCACGCTTTCACAGCTGTTGTGACGTCATATCACGTGGTGCGCCGATGTAGGTCAAGTGGTAGCTACGCGGCCGCGCGCGGCGCAGCAAGGAAGAGCTCGTTTGTGCGGCTAGTATGCTTCGCATAAAATACTAACCTGGCTGAGGTGAGTTGAGTGACAGCCACTTGTTTCACTCGACGCAGCCTCGTTAACGCTGTTGTCAATCAATTCTCCTCAAGCATGCTCTCGATGAAGTTTGAACTAATGCTAGTCAGTCCAAGCAGGCCGGATACAACTGCAGAAATCGCCTGCAGCATGTCGGTAGTGAAAATCGCGGCACCTCCACCAAATGAAAGCCGCTTAGCCACCAAGCAGCGGGTGCTTGATTAAGAACATGAGGTAGGCACTGAAAGGCGCACGTCTCTCTTTGGAAGAAGTTTATTTTGACGATTGCAAGAAGGAGACCAGGGACCGTATTAGAGAACGATCACAAACCCCGTCAAAAGTTATTGACAGTGACGTCAAAATGACGAAACGATGAGACGTCGCCGCTTGACACGAGGGCGGCGCCCCGAGAGCATTTATTTGCACGGCGAGGGACCATCGTTAATATTTGTAAAATGACTTAATACGCAGCGATCAAAATAACTGATATTTTTTTGCCAAGACATTGTATTTAATGTTGGATGGTAGTGGGGGTAAATATTAATAAGAAATGACGAGACACTTTGACAACTAAAGTGTTGAGAGGCGAAAGCTTTTGCTTGGCATGCTGCTATTGCGAATGATTGCGAGTGACTGGTTACTGTGTGCGAGTGCTGGATTGCGATTGAAGTACGCGACAACTGTTTCTGAGTGTGCTAATTCTTTATTGAAACGCATGTGTTGGTGAGGCGCTGCAGGCACCTACTCTTTGGTGACTTCTGTGGTCTACATTGCTTCGATGTCGTCTTCTGGGAAGGTGTCTGCCTGGCGATCATTTCCGGTGAAGGTGTTATGATTGAATCGGTCGACGGCTAGGATTGCTGCTTTGTGATCGCTGAAGAGTAGTGATATGTAGTCGAGAACGTTTACGCTGCCGTATGTTCTGAAGACTAAGTCGAGGCAGCTGCCATGCTTGGCCCTTGCCTTGCTTGGCGCGGTGACTAACTTAAGTGCAAGTGAGTACTGCATTGCTTGCAGGAAGTCTTGGGTCTTTGCTTTTTTTTTCTCCGACACTCAATCACACACACCGCAGCACCTGTCAGTCAATGCTAGATTTACAGAAAGTTCCACTGCTTGTCCCACGTCACACCGTTCACGTGGCTATATCGATACCCAAATTATACATCTTTAGGGGGTCTTAAGTGTTAATTGCGCTTAATTACACATTTCTCTACTAATTTGACACAATGCGACGTTTTTCCGACCGTTATGTGAAAATTTTCACTATGCCGTGACGACTTCTGGTCGATGTGACGTCACACCGTTCGCGTGGCTATATCGACGTCCTCGCTATTTCAACGCAATTGCGACATTTTTGTGTATAATTATATTAACTAATTTGTCTACAGTAATCAAACTCTGCTTCTAGGGTCATTTTTTCCTCTTCAATCTGAAGTAGCTATTCTTTTTCTGCTATCTTTTTTAGTTCCCGAGTTACAGGCGGGACACCCTCTTCGAACGGACGACAGTATGAGCCATTAAAGGCTTTCGCTTTAAAGCCGTATCTTAGGCTATTCTTGTGTTGGTTCTTGGTCTCGTGAAGTCGCAGGCAGTCGGTGAGGCCCGGCGACTTCCAAAGCCCAGCACACCAGCTGCTTTTGGACAGCTGGGTAGGAGCTGGACACCGTGACCTCCCATCGCTGGAGGTCAGTGAGTTGCCACTTTGATGGCGGCTGGAACTCGGAGCATATGTAGAGTTTGTGATGGAAATGAGCTCTTGGGGCTGAACATATGAGATAACAGCTCTGGGTGCATTAGTGATAAATGGGCGGGGGAGAGAAAGGTGCGAGACTGTAGCTGGTGCTACGTCACCTGGGGCTAGATTTCGTAACTGTCAATTAGGAAAATTGTCAAAAACTTGTCACAAAGGTGTCAATAAGCCTCGCTCCTATGGGTCGGTCGTGGCTGCGTTTTTGTGGAGGAAAAACGCTAAGGCACCCGTGTGCAGTTCGATGTCAGTGCACGTTAATGATCCCCAGGTGGTCGAAATTATTCCGGAGCCCTCCACTACGGCACCTCTTCTTCCTTTCTTCTTTCACTTCCTCCTTTATCCCTTCTCTTACGGCGCGGTTCAGGTGTCCAACGATATATGAGACAGATGCTGCGCCATTTCCTTTCCCCAAAACGAATTATTATTATTATTATTATTATTATTATTATTATTATTATAATTAATTTTCCAGACGCAGGTCAGGTGTCCATCCATAGTGAGGCAGTTACTGTGCCTTTCCTTCTCTCGTAATCTCGTCCTCTAGAAGGGGCGGAGAGCACTGCGATGCGCAATGGCATACCGCTGAATGACACTCAACGCCCACCAAGGCCTTCGGCGAACTGTCGACACCACTGATGATAAAAACCTCGGTTGTCATCTTAATGAAAGCGCACTGGTTCGCTTTGACTGCATGATTTTGAAAAATTGGTCGCGCATTCCTGGAAACACTGCGCATGCGACCGGTACTACAACCCGGGTCCTGAAAGGTGTCTACGGAGAGGCAGTACACCGGTGGCTTGGCTCCAGCGGCAGTAAGGATGCACCGCATTGCGTGTATGTTGGCATTTGTGGTTTGGCCACTATTAAGTGTTATTTCGGAGCGATCGAAAACGAATCAAATACTAAAACACTTTACCCTACTTCACTTCTGTCATCGATCGTAAGCGCCGAACCATACAGACTTCAGGAAGTCATCTTCGTCGATTTCGAACCAAGCGCTCCTTGCAGTTTGCTCGGAAGGCACGTAGCCTTCACGGTCTTCGTACAAAATTTTCTGCGCAATAGGTCAACAGTAGAGTAGCTTGATTTAAGACGCTGCGTAGAATACAATAACACGGCGTGGAATCGGCTGCTTTCGTGCAAAGCGGCTTGTTGACGTTTTACCGCCGCCAGCGCACCGCCGCGGCAGCAAAAGAATAGCGCAACTTCGTTACGCTTTTTGTTTTTCTTAATATTTTCCAACTTTCAAGGGACCGCCCGGTGGCCGGGGGAGCCAGCGGACGCATCTCACTTCGGCTCCGTGGATTTTCATTCTGGACGGCGGATCTTAGACGTGAAATGGACTGATACCACCCTATAATCGGCCAGCGAAGGTGTTCGGCACCCGTTCCCAACATTTTCCGTGTAATTTTGACCATTTTTTGCCCGAGAAGGACTCTACCGCTCCGAGCCAGGTGCGGAACACTAGGCCTCGCGTTCAACCTAGCCCAACAAGGGCCCCCGCCGCTGCTGCCGCTGGTTAGGCCTACGGCCACCGGCGCGTCTAGACTCACCTCACCTCCGTATTCACCTCAGCAATGATGGTTTACGGCGTAGAAGGCGACGAAATCAATCCCGAACACTTCGCTAACGACCCGCGTTCGTCGAGAGCAATCCCAGCCCCAACCAAGCCACTTCGAATCCGGCTCTGAAGCAAGCCTCCCAAGTTCGCCCTACCGCCGGCCCGGCCCGGCCATGTCGGCGTCACCCAACTAAGGCAAGACTATTCCTCCAAAACCTATACGTCATACTCCAGAACCAAAACTCTCGGCTACTGATTTTAGAGTAATTTTCCGGCCTAGTGGCGGATTGGATCTTAGACAATGTAACGGCGGCGCTCTGCTGCCTATTGTGTGCGCTGCTGTGAAGCTCAACCACCATGACGCCCGGCAGCACCACCGGCTCAGAGTTAGCCCACACAATAACTCATTCACGATCAGCACCCCTGCCGAGGTGCGTGCCAAAATCTACGAGCGACAAGGAATTCCCGGGTTAAGGCTTGCATCGCCGCGCCCGACGATGCCGTATATGGAATTCTCTACAGCGCAATCTGCAACATATTCAACGACCTAGTCGCACTAAACCCTAGACGATCCTATGAGCCAGATACTGCGCCATATCCCTTCCAAAAAAAACAATTATTATTATTATTGTTGTTCGTGGTGGCTGAATGGTTAAGGCGCTGGGCTACTGATCCGGAGTTCCCGCCTAAAGGAAGGGAAGGGATAAAGGAGGGAGTGAGAGAAGAAAGGAATAAAGTGGTGCCGTAGTGGAGTACTCCGGATTAATTTTGACAACCTGTGGGTCCTTAACGTGCACTGAAATCGCACAGGCGGAGTGCTTGGCTTGAAGCACTCTGGCACGGGAAGGCCCGATATTGCACTGCCTCCAGGATCGGCCAAGCGCATATAGCGCGGGCCTTTTCTTTCTATCTTTGCTCTCCTATCCTTTAACTCTCCTACTTTCAGCACGTGGCAGCGAGCGTGGTTCGGTCTGAGCCAGTAGGCAGGCCCGTGCACTTTTCTTTCTATCAGCAACAGCAGCAGCACAGCGCACGGGTGCCTTAACGTTTCGCCTCCATCGAAACGCAGCCGCCGCGGTCGGGTTCGAACCCGGGAGCTCCGGATCAGTAGCCGAGCGCCTTAACCACTGAGCCACCGCGAAAAGCCATTTTCGTCTTGAAAATTGAAAAAAGCTTTTGACAGTGGCTCAGCGGTTAAGGTGCTCGGCTACTGATCCGGAGTTCCCGGGTTCGAACCCAACCGCGGCGGCTGCGTTTCGATGGAGGCGAATCGCTAAGGCACCCGTGTGCTGTGCGATTTCAGTGCACGTTAAGATCCCCAGCTGGTCGAAATTATTCCGGAGCAATCCACTACTGCGCCTCTTTCTTCCTTTCTTCTTTCACTCCCTCCTTCATCCCTTCCCTTACGGCGGGATTCAGGTGTCCGCCGATATGTGAGACAGATACTACGCCACTTCTTTTGCATAAAACCAATTTATTTTGTTTTTGAGGAAAACCTGCCGCGGTGGCTCAGTGGTTAGCGGAATCTGCTAGTGATTCGCAGTACGCGGGTTCGAACACGACCGCGGCAGCTGCGTTTCGATGGAAGCAAAACGCTTGGTCGAAAGGTGGTCGAAATTGTTCCGGAGCCCTTCACTAGGGCGTCCCACATAATTTGAGTTCGTTTCGGACGTTAAACCCTCATAAACCAAACCAAACTTGTAGTTCCATCTATGGCGGCTGCCACAGCATTTAACATAAATAGCTCAGGTTCGCCCGAAAGGATAGCGCTGCACATACACACCAACATTTTTTGGGATAATTATTTCTAGAGAAAAAAATAAATCAGTCTCGAAACATCACGGCCAAAGGTTGTGATTTAGATATTCCTCGCTAACTCTTATCCCCAACTGTTCCCCATCCAGGCCTCGGAATACCGCTTGTAAACATGTGGTGAAGAGCAATGGGGAGATCCTGTCTCCTTGTCTGACATCCTTTATAATTGGAATTTTCTTGCTGACTTTATGGAGGACTACGGTAGCTGTGCAGTCGCTATTATCTTCCAGTATTTTGACATAAGACTCTTCTGCACCCTGATTCCGCAATGCCTGCATGACTGCTGAGGTTTCCTCTGAGTCGAACTATTTCTCGTAATCAATGAAGGCAATATATCGTTTCAATCATCTGGGGTATATAACGTGCGTTTGCATATACACGGGGGCGTTTTGCATTTCGCCTCTGTAGAAATTCTGCCGCCACAGTGATGGTGATGATATGTGACGTACTGCTCCTTTTGCAGCGGGCCAGAAAATGAAATAAAGCGCTAAAAGGAAAAGAAAGAAAAGAAGGAAAATGAAACAAAGGGGCACCAGTTCTATTATGTGTTGGCAATGCGATAGCATTCGAAGCTGTCGCTGCCTTTGCCGGAACTGAGTGGTCGAGCTTGTAAGACCCAGGTGGCTTTTCCGAGCTCTTCCCGTACGCGACGGTTGCCAAGTGGAGGCTTTATAGAGCCGAATCTGGTCTGGCGACATTACTGTCGGTCTGGTGACGTCCCTTCGCTCCAGCCAGTGGGATTTCTTCGTTCTTGTGACGTCACTTATACGTCACTTCCTGCAGGGCATTAGAATTTCGCCGCTCTGGTCGGACGACACTGACGACATCACTGCCCGCCAGCCTCCCAGGATTTTTCTGGACGACGCGGCGGCGCCGGGTTTTTGTTTCAGTGCGAATTCCATGCTATCGCTTAAAAAAAGGAGCCGGGATTCGATCCTGCCACCTCGTGCTCAGCAGCGGAACGCCGTACCCACTTTGCCACCGCGTCAAAGTGCGTTTCTTGGGCTTCGTAAAGCTTGGCGAGCCGCAACAGACATCTTCCTGTGGCCTCTTCACGTTGCCGCCATGCGCGGTCGTGCAGTCTGTGCATTTTCCACCCTCTGTCTCGCTGCCGTCGTGCAGTCAAAGTTGTAAGCAGCACCTTGAGCGAGTTAGCGAACCGCTAACGACACCTCTGGGCGCGCCGCTGCGGTCATTACATGCCAAAGTAGTGCTCTGCGTTGGTCGGGATTGGTTTATATGGTTGCAGCTGACCATGCATGTGAGTGTAACTTTCATGTTGTAGTCACTTACCAGCATTTCCAATTCTGCCATTTGATTTTGTTCGACGGTGCTGAGACAGCATACAGAACGTGCCTAACGGTGTACAGGCCTCAATAACTTAAACGCCGTAATTCTAGCACGCTCGGGTGCGTACGCGCGCGCGGTTGTGTGTGTGTGCGTACTCATCCTTGCCTATGTGCGCCACAATACTTGTATTTTTGAAAAAAAAAGAAAAAGCTGCATTTGGAAGCAGTATGTGCGGTTGCACTTTATAGGCCTGAATCCGTTATTGTGCGGTGAAGTGCGTGACAGTAGCAAAAGTGAAGAGAGAAATAAAGTTCTTTTAGTTTTCTGATTTCACAACGCTTGCAGTGGTCAAGAATGAGTTACCTTAATCAATTATAACACATGCTATAAAGAACAAACACGCTCCGGCTCGTCTGAGATGGCTGCCTTGCTATTACATTGTTATTTTTTATACAATGAACGCCGTTATTATAGCACGGTGTTATTAAGAATACATTAGTATTTGGTTATCTGAGAGCAGGAGGTATTCTGTGGCCGGAATTGGCAACAGTTGGGGTAAGAGTCAATGATGAATAGCTACGTAATCTGCGATTCGCTGGTGACATTGCCTTGCTAAGTTACTCAGGAGACCCACTGCAAACCATGATCAATGAGTTAGGCAGGCAGAGCGGTACTATGGGTCTAAAATTAACATGCAGAAAACCAAAGTAATGTTCAAGTCTCGCAAGGGAACAGCAGTTCACAGTTGGTAAAGAGTTGCTGGAAATGGTAACTGATACATTTACTTAGAGCAGGTAGCGACCGCTGATCCGGATCATGAGAAGGAAATAACTACAAGAATAAGAATGAGGTGGAGCGCATATCGTAGTTTACCAATATCCCGCAATGGTAAAGTATACAACAGCTGTATCTTACCGGTACTCACGTATGGAAAAGAAACGTGCAGGATAACCAAAAGGGTTCAGCTTAAGTTAATGACAGCGCAACGAGCTATGCAAAGAAAAATGATAGGTGTAACGTTAAGAGACCGGAAGCCGGCAAAGTAGGTGACAGAACAAACGAATCAAGAGGAAGAAATGGGCCTTGGCAGGGTATGTAATGCGAAGGCAAGATAACCGCTGGTCCTTAAGGGTAACGGAGTGGATTCCAAGAGATGGAAAGCGTAGCAGGGGGCGGCATAAAGTTGAATTGGCGGTTGAAATTGTGAAGTTTGTGGTGAAAGGTTGGCCGCAGCTGGCACAAGAAACGGTTAATTGCATTTGTCCTGCAGTGGACGGGGTCAGGCTGATGATGATGATGATGATGATGATGATGATGATGATGATGATGATGATGATGATGATGATGATGATGATGATGATGATGTTTTGGAGCTCTGTTATTAGGAAGCCTGAATTTGATATCAAGCTCGCACAATCATTTACTGAGAAGCTTCGTCAACTTACATGCAGGAGATAGATGGGTTATTTTACTGAATTTTTATGATGCCCTGTTCGCCGTTGGTTTCAACGCAGCGGTGATAAAGATTTGTGACGACGTGATTGGCAGTACATTTGCTCATGCCATGCGGATTTTTCTTGCCACAGGCTAAACGAAGCCTAATTAAAATCAAGCGTTCTTTTTCTTTTGGTACACACAATTAAAAAAAATTACGTACTCATAGCACTCACCGTAAGAGGCTGAAACAGTCGATATACATCTTGCAGAGAAGGTTTTGCAGCCCAAATCGATGCAAATATGTGCCGTCATCCACTTTTCTTAATCGCTCCAAACACTTTCGTTACCACTAAAAAACGACACCTTTATGGTTTCATCTTAGTTAAACTGCGACAATATATGTGCAGTTATGGCTGCGGTCACCTAGCTAAGCAGAAAACAAAAAATATGAAATGTCAGCGACGCCATTATATCGCGATCACGGTCTAATTGCAACACTCTTTCATTTAGGAGCAAACAGAAACCCGTAGTTTTCGTGTTGGTTCAAATATGCATCTCGCGCTGAAGCGATTAAGTTTAAAGGAATTCCTTTTCGAGATAGCTCGTCTGGCGCTGCCGAAAAACTAGCGAAAATTTTTCGAATGTCTCAAATTGGGGGCCGAAATTCAGCGTCAAAAAGAAAGAAAATAACATTGGCTCGTTTCGGAACTAATGATTACTAATTACAAAAAGCTCAGGACAATCGAAAACTTGCGATAATAAACACATGAAGAGGGCGACCTGTGGATTCGAGTAGCGTGGCTTCCGCAAAAGCGACTCTCAGTAAAAACACACGCAGCTGGCACGTCTTGCGAAGTACTCGCGCACATTGGATAGCTTGCACGAGGCGGCAGCGCTCATAATTCTCGCGGTCCAGCCACGTGTGCGTCATCATTAGTGGGGAAATCTCGGTTGCGTAAATAAGCGATCTTTGTTTGGAACGTCCGCCAGTGGTCGATTGGGTCAACACAAGCAGCATCACTGCATGTTGTCCTATATTTGGGGCCCACCGCTCGTGGCCCGCAGCTTCGAGTCCGGTCGGGGCACGTTGCTGACCACAAGGGGCGCCGTCAATACACGCACCTTCGGCGTGAAATCTTTTTCGTTAAACGTAATACGCTGCGATGTGTTTCTAGGTCTCTTCCATCGGCCAAAGCTCTTTCGGGCTGAGTAACGGTTGTTGTTTGATTTCCTAGGGCTTCAAAAAAAAAAGGCCGTAGAGTACGCAGAGTTGGCTCTGCGCTAAGTAAATAAGACGCCGAGTTAGAGCGTTCACGTTTTGTTCTCTCTTTTAAACTGCAGTGAATAGAGCTAGCGTCGATGACGTATCACATTCTTCAAAGCCCTTATTGTGATAAAGATGAAGTGTGGCAAGTGCGCTGCACGCACTCGCGCGCATGGGGGAAGAAGACGACGAAGTAGGAGAATACAGATCGGCTCGACCGTATGCTACGTGTACTGTTTCATTGCTAATTATCATTACTACGATACAACATATTTTGGCGACGAGGATGCTGTTTTTATTCGGGACCTTCACGTGGCCTGCTCACCATCCGCCATGAGCTTTTCTGGGCTTCAGCCACCACCACCCTTCCTGCCGACTCCTGGTCGTCCTGCCCTTCCATGGGAGCAATGGGAGCTGGCGTTCCGGAATTACATGCTGGCCTCTGGTGCCTCTACTCTGGGCGCGGACAGGCGGAAGGCCATCCTGCTGAATTGCCTCGGACTGGAAGGTCAGCGCATTTTTTATACATTGGCGCCGCCGTCGTCCACTCCAGCGCCTACAGCTGCGGCTTCGCACTCCGGTGACGAGGCGCCCCGCCTTGACGAATTTGATGCGGCGATATCCATCCTGACGGAGCATTACAAATCGTCCGTGAATGTAATCGCCGCACGTCATCGCTTTCGCCGTCGAGTTCAGGCTCCAGGAGAGACAACCGATGAGTACGTCGCTGTCCTTCGCAGCCTTGTCGGCGACTGCGGGTTTGGGACCATGGCGGACGATATGATCAGGGACCAGCTGGTGGAGAAGACCTCGAGTTGCCATCTGCGTGAGCGCCTACTCATGGAAAGCTCCTCCTTGACTCTGTCGCGCGCCATGCTCCTTGCTCGACAGTGTGAGCAAGCTTCCCGGGAAGCCAGGGAATTGGCTGAGGAGGACGCTCCAGTACATCGTGTGAGATGCGAGCGCGGATCGAGACAAACACCACCTCAGGCCCATTGCTGCAAGTGCCAAAGTCAACCATCACAACCTGCTGCTGCAATACCAGAGCGCATGTGCTACCGCTGCGGTTCTACAACTCACCTAGCGAACAACCCTGCATGCCGAGCCCGCAACCGCAAGTGTCGTCGGTGCGGCAAGGTGGGCCATTTCGACTCTCTCTGCAAGTCGTCCGACCGTCCTGTTCAAGTTCAGCAAGTTGCAGATACTGCTGACACATCGTCGATGCCGGATGGCTCCAGCAGTGCGTCTATTCTCAATGTTGAAAGTAAAAAAAACGGAATTTTCGCCTCAGTCATGATTGAAGGCAAGTTCATCCGCTTCCTGATTGACACCGGCTCATCTGTGTCAATTATTTCTGAAGATCTATACCACCGATTCTTCGCTAAATGTTTCCCGCTTAAATCAACTGCAGTTCAACTATTGGACTATTCTAAGTCTCGGATTATAGTCCAAGGGTGTTTTGTTGCCACAGCAAAGTTCCACGACCGTACCGCCTGCATCCTGCTCCTTCACTGTGCCGCGTTCGCCGATGCTCGTCGCGATATGCTCGAGACCTATAGGGCGCAGGGCATACTACCAGACTCCATAAAAGGCCCTATTGAGGCCGCAGGGCAGTGCGCGCACTCGTGAGCGAACTTTGGTGAGCCTCTGTGCATTCCTCGAACACACGGGCTTGACGTCCCGTCTGTTCTCCGTCAGGTAGTTACACGCAGTGACAGAACGCTCCGCGAGTTCTACCTTGAACGATTAATAACTGGACGCCCCACTCCAGTTGTAACCAACAGTGCTGAACGCGTGCGTGATTTAAATCCTTTGAAATGAACTAATAACGCGCACAACATGGACACATTTCTCATTGTATAATTAGTTTGTACATATTACTTCTCCCCCTATCCTCTCTTCCTATCCCCTCACCTCTATCATTTCATTTCTTCATTCTGCCTGCTGTCCTTTATTTCCGCTGCCCCAGCTCAGGTGCTTCAGTATCGATGGCAGATGCCGGGGCTAGCAAAAGTCTTTTCCTTCCTTTTTACTATTATTTTTAATAAAACCACTACCACCACCACCACCACTACGGCACCCCTTTATTCCTTTCTTCTCTCACTCCCTCCTTTATCCCTTCCCTTCCTTTAGGCGGGAACTCCGGATCAGTAGCCCAGCGACTTTTCCATTGACCCACCAGGAATAATAATAATAATAATTGGTTTTTGGGGAAGAGAGATGGCGCAGTATCTGGCTCATAGGATCGTCTAGGGATTAGTGCGACTAGGTCGTTGAATATGTTGCAGATTGCGCTGTAGAGAATTCCATGTACGGCATCGTCGGGCGCGGCGATGTAAGCCTTAAACCGGGAATTGCTTCTCGCTCGTAGGTTTTGGCACGCACCTCGGCAGGGGTGCTGATCGTGAATGAGTTATTGTGTGGGCTAACTCTGAGTCGGTGGTGCTGCCGGGCGTCATGGTGGTTGAGCTTCACAGCCGCGCACACAATAGGCTCAGAGCGCCCCCCTTACATTGTCTAAGATCCAATCCGCCACAAGGCGGAAAATTACTTTAAATTCAGTAGCAGAGAGTTTTGGTTGTAAAGTATGACGTATAGGTTTTAGAGGAATAGTCTTGTCTTAGTTGGGTGACGCCGACATGGCCGGGTCGGCGGGTGGGCGAACTTGTGAGGCTTGCTTCAGAGCCGGATTCGAAGTGGCTTGGTTGGGGAAGACATTGCGGGCTGGGATTGCTCTCGACGAACGCGGGTCGTTAGCGAAGTGTTCGGGGTTGATTTCGTCGCCTTCTACGCCGTAAACCATCATTGCTGAGGTGAATACGGAGGCGAGGTGAGTCTAGACGCGTCTGTGGCCGTAGGCCTAACCGGCGGCAGCAGCGGCGGGGGCCCTTGTTGGGCTAGGTTGAACGCGAGGCCAAGTGTTCCGCGCCTGGCTCGGAGCGGTATAGTCCTTCTCGGGCAAAAAATGGTCAAAATTACACGGAAAATGTTGGGAACTGGTGCCGAACACCTTCGCTGGCCGATTATAGGGTGGTATCAGTCCATTTCACGTCGAAGATCCGCCGTCCCAGAATGATAATCCACGGAGCCGAGTTGAGATGCGTCCGCTGGCTCCCCCGGCCACCGGGCGGTCCCCTGAAAGTTGGAAAATATTAAGAAAAACAAAAAGCGTAAGAAGTTGCGCTATTCTTTTGCTGCCGCGGCGGTGCGCTGGCGGCGGTTAAAACGGTAAAACAAGCCGCTTTGCACGAAAGCAGTAGACTCCACGCCGTGTAATTGTTTTCTACGCAGCGTCTGAAATCAAGATACTCTACTGTTGACCTATGTGCGCAGAAAATTTTGAACGAAGACCGTGAAGGCTACGTGCCTTGCGAGCAAACTGCAAAGAGCCCTTGGTTCTAAATCGATGAAGTAGACTTTTTGAAGTCTGTATGGTTCGGCACTTACGATCGATGACAGAAGTGAAGTAGGGTAAAGTGTTTTAGTATTTGATCCGTTTTTGATCGCTCCATAATAACACTAAATAGTGGACAAGCCACAAATGCGAACAGAGATACAATCCGGAGCCACCTTACTGCCGCTGGAGCCAAGCCACCGGTGTGCTGCCTCTCCGCAGACATCTTTCAGGACCCGGGTTGTAGTACCGGTCGCATGCGCACTGTTTCCAGGAATGCGCGACCAATTTTTCAAAATCACGCAGTCAAAGCGATCCAGTGCGCTCTCATTATGATTACGACCGACGTTTTTATCATCAGTGGTGTCCCTTCTAGAGGACGAGGTTACGAGAGAAGGAAAGGCACAGTGACTGCCTCACTCTGGATGGACACCTGACCTGCGTCTGGAAAATTAATAATAATAATAATAATAATAATAATAATAATAATAATAATAATAATAATAATAATAATAATAATAATAATAATAATATTAATAATAATAATAATAATAATAATAATTCGTTTTGGGAAAGGAAATGGCGCAGCATCTGTCTCATATATCGTTGGACACCGGAACCGCGCCGTAAGGGAAGGGATAAAGGAGCGAGTGAAAGAAGAAAGGAAGAAGAGGTGCCGTAGTGGAGGGCTCCGGAATAATTTCCACCACCTGGGGATCTTTAACTTGCACTGACATCGCACTGCACACGGGTGCTTTAGCGTTTTTCCTCCATAAAAACGCAGCCACGACAGACCAATAGGAGCGAGGCTTATTGACACCTTTGTGACAAGTTTTTGACAATTTTCCTAATTGACAGTTACGAAATCTAGTAGCAGGTGACGTAGCGCCAGCTACAGTCTCGCACCTTTCTCTCCTCTGCCCTTTTATCACTAATGCACCCAGAGCTGTTATCTCATATTTTAAGCCCCAAGAGCTCATTTCCATCACATAGTCTACATATGCTCTGAGTTCCAGCCGCCATCAGAGTGGCAACTCACTGACCTCCAGCGATAGGACGTCGCGGTGTCCACCTCCTACCCAGCTGTCCAAAAGCAGCTGGTGGGCTGTGCTTTGGAAGTCTCCGGGCGTCACCGACTGCCGGCCACTTCACGAGTCCAAGAACACACCCAAGAATACCCTAAGATACGGCTTTAAAGCGAAAGCCTTCAATGGCTCATACTGTCGTCCGTTCATAGAGGGTGTCCCGCGTGTAACTCGGGAACTAAAAAAGATAGCAGAAAAAGAATAGCTGCTTCAGATTGAAGAGGAAAAATGAGCCTAGAAGCAGAGTTTGATGACTGTAAACAAATTAGTTAATTATAGACAAAAATGTCGAAATTGCGTTGAAATAGCGAGGACGTCGATATAGCCACGGGAACGGTGTGACGTCACATCCACCAGAAGTCGCCACGGCATAGTGAAAATTTTCACATAGCGGTCGGAAAAACGTCGCATAGTGTCAAATTAGTAGGGAAATGTGTAATTAAGCGCAATTAACACTTAAGACCCCCTAAAGATGTATCATTCGGGTATCGATATAGCCACGTGAACGGTGTGACGTGTGACAAGCAGTGGAACTTTCTGTAAATCTAGCATTGACTGACAGGTACTGCGGTGTGTGTGATTGAGTGTCGGAGAAAAAAAAGCAAATACCGAAGACTTCCTGCAAGCAATGCAGGACTCACTTGCACTTAAGGTAGTCACCGCGCCAAGCAAGGCAAGGGCCAAGCATGGCGGCTGCCTCGATTTAGTCTTCCAAACATACGGCAGCGTAAACGTTCTCGACTACATATCACTACTCTTCAGTGATCACAAAGCAACAATCCTAGGCGTCGACCGATTCAAGCATAAGATCTTCACCGGCCATGAACGCCAGGCAGACACCTTCCCAGAAGACGACATCGAAGCAATGTACACCACAGAAGTCACCAAAGAGTAGGTGCCTGCAGCGCCTCACCAACACATGCGTTTCAATAAAGCATTAGCACACTCAGAAACAGTTGTCGTGTACTTCAATCGCAATCCAGCACTCGCACACAGTAAGCAGTCACTCGCAATCATTCGCAATAGCAGCATGCCAAGCAAAAGCTTTCGCCTCTCAACACTTTAGTTGTCAAAGTGTCTCGTCATTTTTTATTATTATTTACCCCCACTACCACCCAACTTTAAATACAATGTCTTGGCAAAAAATATCAGTTATTTTGATCGCTGCATATTAAGTATTTTTACAAATATTAACGATGGTCCCTCGCAGTGCAAATAAATGCTCTCGGGGCGCCGCCCTCGTGTCAGCGGCGACGTCTCATCGTTTCGTCATTTTGACGTCACTGTCAATAACTTTTGACGGGGTTTGTGACCGTTCTCTAATACTGTCCCTGGTCTCCTTCTTGCAATCGTCAAAATAAACTTCTTCCAAAAAGAGACGTGCGCCTTTCAGTGCCTACCTCATGTTCTTAATCAAGCACCCGCTGCTTGTGGCTCAGCGGCTTTCACTTGGTGGAGGTGCCGCGATTTTCACCACCGACATGCTGCAGGCGATTTCTGCAGTAGTATTCCGCCTGCTT
>NC_135497.1:332842429-332852429 GCF_052857255.1 Amblyomma americanum
ATCAGTGCACGTTAAAGATCACCGGGAGGTCGAAATTATTCCGAAGCCATCCACAACGGCGCCTCTTTCTTCCTTTCTTCTTTCACTCCATCTTTTATCCCTTGCCTTACGGCGCGGTTCAAGGGTCCAACCATATATGAGACAGATATTGCGCCATTTCCTTTCTCCAAACACCAATTATATAATTTTGCGCTCACTCACACAGTTACCGCGACTTTATTTTTCATTAACCTAACCTTGCGCCATCGTGTGCGCGTGCGTACGTACGTGCGTGTGTGTGTGTGTGTGTGTGTGTGTGTGTGTGTGTGTGTGTGTGTGTGTGTGTGTGTGTGTGTGTGTGTGTGTGTGTGTGTGTGTGTGTGTGTGTGTGTGTGCGTGTGTGTGTGTGTGTGTGTGTGTGTGTGTGTGTGTGTGTGTGTGTGTGTGTGTGTGTGTGTGTGTGTGTGTGTGTGTGTGTGTGTGTGTGTGTGTGTGTGTGTGTGTGTGTGTGTGTGTGTGTGCGTGCGTGCGTGCGTGCGTGCGTGCGTGCGTGCGTGCGTGCGTGCGTGCGTGCGTGCGTGCGTGGGTATTAGAGGGGGGTGGCGGGGGCAGTCATCTGTGGCAACATTTGTGGCGACAACCAACAACCCGAATCATCCCGAACAGCTTGCTCTGAAGCGTTGAGACAAGAAAGCAAAGTTATTGCTAGCTGCAGTGAATCAAAGCAGCTTCTCCGCAAACTTTCTCGTTTTGAAGTCTTGATTTCTTGAAAATCATTATGCAATTGGCGTATCGGTAAGTGAAATATTGAGAAGTGGTTATGAGAACTCTGCAAGGTAGTAAACAGATGCAACTATTCGTCACCGGCGACTGAATAACGCTTAGTTCGCGACAGGTTCTGATTGTAATACTACTGCAGAACTCGCCTGCAGCATGTTGGTGGGGAGGATGGCGGCACCTCCACCAAGTGAAAGCCGCTGAGCCATCATGCAGCGGGTTCTAGATTAAAAGGGTGAGAGGTAAGCACTGACAGGCGCACTTCTCTGCCAGGCTACTCTGAGTGAATGTGAAGAGATGGACGTCTACCTCGAACAGCGTGTAAACATAAAATTCTGTGCGAAGCTTTGCAAGACAGCCATACAGACGTATGAGCTCCTTCTTGACGCCTACGGCAACGAGACATAATCGCGGGGCGCCAGTTTTCGAGTGGCACAAGATGTTCGTTTCGGAGACGCCGTCGGTGGAGGACGACACAAGGCAAGGGCGCCCTTCAAACTCACGGAACGAAAACAACGTGGCTTGGATCACGAAAATCGTATAGCAAGACTGCAACCTTACAGTTCGCATTCTATCAGATGCTTTCGACAAAAGAAGACAAAAACAAAGAAGGATGCTGATAGTTTTTTTTCGATGCCAGAGGTGTCATACACCACGAGTTCGTCCCACAAGGGCAGGCGGTGAATCAGGAGCTTTATATCCGCGTGCTCCATCATATGCATGATGCACTGCGACGCCGTCGCCCTGACTTATGGGCATCTGGAAAATGGAGCCTTGTCCAAGATAACGCAAGGCCGCACACTGCTTTCAGCGTGAAAAATTTCTCGCCAAGCACAGCATTACTGTACTTCCCCATCTGCCATACTCGCGTGACCTGTCGCCATGCGATTTTGTCCTGTTTCCTCGAATGAAGAGAGCCCTGAAAGGTCGCTGAATGGGGAGCGTGGAGGCCATTCAAGACGCCACGACAAAAGAGCTGAAAGCCCTGCCAAAAGAAGCGTTTTCCAACTGTTTCCAAGACCTCGAAAAGCGTTAGAAGATCTGTATAGACTGCAAGGGAGACTATTTCGAAGGAGTGCTCCACAAGTGATTTCAATGTTAAACGCATTTTTTTAATGGACTCAGTCTCTCAACTTTACGGACAAAGGTTGTAATCTGAGATCCGCTGGTGACATTGCCTGGGTGAGACACTCAGGAGACGAACTGCACAGCATGATCAATAAGTTAGACATGCAGACTAGAACGGCGGGTCTAAAAATTAACATGCAAAAAGCAAACTAATGTTCAACAGCCTAGCAAGACACCAGCAGTTCACGATTGGTAACGAGGTACTAGAACTGGTAAGGGAATACGTCTGCTTATGGCAGGGTTGTGAACGCTGATCCGGACCATGAGAGGGAGATAACTATAAGAATAGGGTGGAGCGCATTTTGCTGGTTCTACCAAGTCATTCCGGCCACAGAATACCTCCTGCTCTCATATAACCAAATACTAATGTATTCTTAATAATACCGTGCTATAATAACGGCGTTCATTGCATAAAAAATAACAGTGTAACAACAAGGCAGCCATCTCAGACGAGCCGGAGCGTGTTTGTTCTTTATAGCTTGTGCTCTAATTGACAAAGATAACTCATTCTTGACCACTGCAAGCGTTGTGAAATCAGAAAACTAAAAGTACTTTATTTCTCTCTTCACTTTTGCTACTGTCACGCACTTGACCGCACAATAACGGATTCAGGCCTATAAAGTGCTACCCCACATACTGCTTCCAAATGCAGCTTTTTCTTTTTTTTCAAAAATACAAGTATTGTGGCGCACATAGGCAAGGATGAGTACGCTCAGCTGCGAGAGTAGCCTGTCGCATCGAAAATGGAGGCGAATTCTTCGTCAGGGGTAAATATGCAGTTTTGTGGAAACTCCCCTAGCTTTACTACGATTCTGAAAGAAAAAAAAACTTGAGGTGACAGTTTATCACCGCGTTAAACAGACACACACACACACACACCCGCGCGCGCGTACGCACCCGAGCGTGCTAGAATTACGGCGTTTAAGTTACTGAGGGCTGTACACCGTTAGGCGCGTTCTGTATGCTGTCTCAGCACCGTCGAACACAATCAAATGGCAGAATTGAAAATGCTGGTAAGTGACTACGACATGAGATTACACTCACATGCATGGTCGGCAGAACCCATATAAACCAATCCCGACCAACGCAGAGCACTATTTTGGCATGTTATGAGCGCAGCGGCGCGCCCAGAGGTGCCGTTAGCGGTTCGCTAACTCGCTCAAGGTGCCGCTTACAACTTTGACTGCAAAACGGCAGCGAGACGGAGGGTGGAAAATGCACAGACTGCACGACCGCGCACGGCGGAAACGTGAAGAGGCCACAGGAAGATGTCTGTTGCGGCTCGCCACGTTTTACGAAGCCTTAGCAACGCACTTTGCCGCGGTGGCAAAGTGGGTACGGCGTTCCGCTGCTGAGCACGAGGTGGCAGGATCGAATCCCGGCTCCTTTTTTAAGCGATAGCATGGAATCCGCACTGAAACAAAAACCCGGCGCCGCCGCGTCGTCCAGAAAAATCCTGGGAGCCTGGCGTGCAGTGATGTCATCAGTGTCGTCCGACCAGAGCGGCTAAATTCTAATGCCTTGCAGGAAGTGACGTATTAGTGACGTCACAAGAGCGGAGAAATCCCACTGGCTGCAGCGAAGGGACGTCACCAGACCGACAGTAATGTCGCCAGACCAGATTCGGCTCTATAAAGCCTCCACTTGGCAACCGTCGCGTACGGGAAGAGCTCGGAAAAGCCACCTGGGTCTTACAAGCTCGACCACTCAGTTCCGGCAAAGGCAGCGACAGCTTCGAATGCTATCGCATTGCCAACACATAAAAGAACTGGTGCCCCTTTGTTTCATTTTCCTTCCTTTCTTTTCCTTTTAGCGCTTTATTTCGTTTTCTGGCCCGCTGCAAAAGGAGCAGTACGTCACATATCATCACCATCACTGTGGCGGCAGAATTTCTACAGAGGCGAAATGCAAAACGCCCCCGTGTATATGCAAACGCACGTTATATACCCCAGATGATTGAAACGATATATTGCCTTCATTGATTACGAGAAATAGTTTGACTCAGAGGAAACCTCAGCAGTCATGCAGGCATTGCGGAATCAGGGTGCAGAAGAGTCTTATGTCAAAATACTGGAAGATAATAGCGACTGCACAGCTACCGTAGTCCTCCAAAAAGTTAGCAAGAAAATTCCAATAATAAAGGATGTCAGACAAGGAGACAGGATCTCCCCATTGCTCTTCACCACATGTTTACAAGCGGTATTCCGAGGCCTGGATGGGGAACAGTTGGGGATAAGAGTTGGCGAGGAATATCTAAGTACAACCTTTGTCCGTGAAGTTTCGAGACTGATTTATTTATTTTCTCCAGAAATAATTCTCCCAAAAATGTTGGTGTGTATGTGCAGCGCTAGCATTTCGGGCGAACATGAGCTATTTATGTTAATTGTTGTGGCAGCCGCCATAGATGGAACTACAAGTTTGGTTTGGTTTATGAGGGTTTAACGTCCGAAACGAACTCAGGTTATGTGGGACGCCGTAGTGAAGGGCTCCGCAACAATTTCGACCACCTGGGGATCTTTAAAGTACACTGACATCGCAGTGTACAGGGGCCTCTAGAATTTCACCTCCATAGAAATTCGACCGCCGCGGCCGGGATAGGACGCGCGTCTTTCATGCCAGCAGCCGACCACCATAACCACTCAGCCACCGCGGCGGCTGGCACTACATGAAGAAAAATATATTGTCACTAGACATCTGCGCATTCAAAGGAAGAAAGGGGTGCCGTAGTGGAGGGCTCCGGAATAATTTCCACCACCTGGGGATCTTTAACGTGCACTGACCTCGCACAGCACACGAGCGCCTTAGCGTTTTGCTTCCATCGAAACGCAGCTGCCGCGGTCGTGTTCGAACCCGGGTACTGCGAATCACTAGCAGATTGCGCTAACCACTGAGCCACCGCGGTGGGTTTTCCTCAAAAATAAAATTAAATTAGTTTTATGCAAAAGAAGTGGCGTAGTATCTGTCTCACTTATCAGCGCACACCTGAATCGCGCCGTAAGGGAAGGCATAAAGGAGGGAGTGAAATAAGAAAGGAAGAGGCGCAGTAGTGGGTTGCTCCGCAATAATTTCGACCAGCTGGGGATCTTTAACGTGCACTGAAATCGCACAGCACACGGGTGCCTTAGCGTTTCGCCTCCATCGAAGCGCAGCCGCCGCGGTTGGGTTCGAACCCGGGAACTCCTGATCAGTAGCCGAGCACCTTAACCGCTGAGCCACGGTCAAAAGCTTTTTAATTTCAATTTTCAAGACCGTCCCGCGGCGACCAAGGCTTGTCTGCAGATGAAGAGGATCACCGCCGCCGAGCACAAGCTCACCGCTCGAGGCCAGAGCATCTCCCAGCAAGCCGCGCTGCGTCTATACAATGCCACAGCTTTGGGGGCGGTGCTCTATGCGCTGCCGCTCATCACGTTTCGCAAGCCGTGCTGGAAGAAACTCGAGCTTCAGCACCGCAAGTCCCTGCGCCTGTGCCTAGGCCTGCCCAAAAACTCGCAGTGCGCAGCAACGTTGGCCGAGGCAGGAGCGTGGCCACTTGAGCTCCAAGCAGCGCGCAGGGCATTGAATCACATCGACCGGCTTCACAGCGCACCGGACGGCGGCTTGCTGCTGCAGCGTATGCGCTCGAACCCGCGCTCACGAATGGGCGCGGTGCGGCTCGAGTATGAGCAATTGACCCAAGGCCCGCCTCCCTACGACTCCTGCGCGCCCTGGCCTGCCGCCACGGAGGTACAGCGAAAGATCGTCGGCATAGCGGGAAAGCGGAGCACACCCCTCTGTGCTGTGCAGCAGCTGGCCAGAGCCGTCATGCACGAGGAGCTCCAGAACCATCTCCTCGTGTACACCGACGGCTCAGTGGCCCGCGACAGCTGCTCCCTTGCTGCGGCGGCCACCATCCCCGCCCTGCGACTGCACAGCCAGCAACACGCACCCTTCCTGGGCTCCTCCACCACGGCGGAGTTGATGGGGATCCGGCTCGGGCTAGACCTGCTGCTCACCCTCGGCCCTCCGCCGCCCAGGAGTGCTCTGCTGTGCGACTCCCGCGCCGCCCTCAGCCGCCTGCAATCTAACGGCCGCGGTACCCCACTAGTGCGGGAAATTCGCTCGCGCATCGAGCGCCTCGCGCAGAGAGGTTGTGCCGTGCGTGCACAGTGGGTGCCCGGGCACTGCGGCATCGCCGGAAACGAAGAAGCTGACGACCTCGCGACCGCTGCACACCAACTACCTGCCAGCGATCTGCCCCTTGCTCTGGAGGACGTGCGTGCGGCCATCCACGACCATCTCCGAAAGCAGCACCCCGACCCACGCATCGCGGGAGATGAGCGCATCGACAGTGTCACCGGCTGTCGCACACTTACACGGTCACAACGTGCAATGATACTCCGCGCGCGTATTGGCTGTGTGGCCCGGGGAACGACGGGTGCGTCACGGAATCGCGACGAGTGGTGTGTGTGACGGATGCGGTGCAGTGGAAACACTAGAACACCTGCTCCTTCACTGTGCCGCGTTCGCCGATGCTCGCGCGTCGCGATATGCTCGCGGCCTATAGGGCGCAGGGCATACTACCAGATTCCATCAAGGCGCTATTGTGGCCGCAGGGCAGTGCGCGCACTCGTGAGCGAACTTTGTTGAGCCTCTGTGCATTCCTCGAACACACGGGCTTCACGTCCCGTCTGTTCTCCGTCAGGTAGTTACACGCAGTGACAGAACGCTCCGCGAGTTCTACCTTGAACGATTAATAACTGGACGCCCCACTCCAGTTGTAACCAACACAGTGCTGTGCGCGTGTGTGATTTAATTCCTCTAAAATGAACTAATCACGCGCACAACCTGGACACATTTCTCATTGTATAAATAGTTTGTACATATTACTTCTCCCCCTATCCTCTCTTCATGTCCCCTAACCTCTATCATTTCATTTCTTCATTCTTCCTGCTGTCCTTTCTTTCCGCTGCCCCAGCTCAGGTGCTTCAGTATCGATGGCAGATGCCGGGGCTAGCAAAAATCTTTTCCTTCCTTTTTACTATTATTTTTAATAAAACCACTACCACCACCACCACCACAACGGCACCCCTTTATTCCTTTCTTCTCCCACTCCCTCCTTTATCCCTTCCGTTCCTTTAGGCGGGAACTCCGGATCAGTAGCCCAGCGCCTTAACCATTGAGACACCACGAATAATAATAATAATAATAATAATTGGTTTTTGGGGAAGGGAGATGGCGCAGTATCTGGCTCATAGGATCGTCTAGGGTTTAGTGCGACTAGGTCGTTGAATATGTTGCAGATTGCGCTGTAGGGAATTCCATGTACGGCATCGTCGGGCGCGGCGATGTAGGCCTTGAACCGGGAATTGCTTGTCGCTCGTAGATTTTGGCACGCACCTCGGCAGGGGGTGCTGATCGTGAATGAGTTATTGTGTGGGCTAACTCTGAGTCGGTGGTGCTGCCGGACGTTATGGTGGTTGAGCTTCACAGCCGCGCACACAATAGGCAGCAGAGCGCCGCCGTTACATTGTCTAAGATCCAATCCGCCACTAGGCAGGAAAATTACTTTATAATCAGAAGCCGAGATTTTTTCGTTGTGGAGTATGACGTATAGGTTTTAGAGGAATAGTCTTGTCTTAGTTGGGTGACGCCGACATGGCCGGGCCGGGCCGGCGGGAGGGCGAACTTTGGAGGCTTGCTTCAGAGCCGGATTCGAAGTGGCTTGGTTGGGGAAGACATTGCGGGCTGGGATTGCCCTCGACGAACTTGGGTCGTTAGCGAAGTGTTCGAGATTGATTTCGTCGCCTTCTACGCCGTAAACCATCATTGCTGAGGTGAATACGGAGGCGAGGTGAGTCTAGACGCGCCGGTGGCCGTAGGCCTAACGGGCGGCAGCAGCGGCGGGGGCCCTTGTTGGGCTAGGTTGAACGCGAGGCCTAGTGTTCCGCGCGTGGCTCGGAGCAGTAGAGTCCTTCTCGGGCAAAAAATGGTCAGAATTACACGGAAAATGGCGGGAACGGGTGCCGAACACCTTCGCTGACCGATTATGGGTGGAATCAGTCCATTTCACGTCGAAGATCCGCCGTCCAGAATGAAAATCAACGGAGCCGAGGTGAGATGCGTCCGCTGGCTCCCCCGGCCACCGTGCGGTCCCTTGAAAGTTGGAAAATATTAAGAAAAGCAAAAAGAGTAAGAAGTTGCGCTATTCTTTCGCTGCCGCGGCGGTGCTCTGGCGGCGGTAAAACGTCAACAAGCAGCTTTGCACGAAAGCAGCCGATTCCACGCCGTGTTATTGTTTTCTACGCAGCGTCAGAAATCAAGCTACTCCACTGTTGACCTATGTGCGCAGAAATTTTGAACAAAGACCGTGAAGGCTACGTGCCTTCCGAGCAAACTGCAAGGAGCGCTTGGTTCGAAATCGACGAAGATGACTTTTTGAAGTCTGTATGGTTCGGCGCTTACGATCGATGACAGAAGTGAAGTAGGGTAAAGTGTTTTAGTACTTGATCCGTTTTTGATCGCTCCATAATAACACTAAATAGTGGACAAACCACAAATGCGAACAGATATACAACCTGAACCGCCATACTGCCGCTGGAGCCAAGCCACCGGTGTATTGCCTCTCCGTAGACATCTTTCAGAACGCGGGTTGTAGTACCAGTGGAATGCGCAGTGTTTCCAGGAATGCGCGACAAATTTTTTCAAAATCATGCAGTCAAAGCGAACCAGTGCGCTCTCATTATGATGACGACCGAGGTTTTTATCATCAATGGTGTCGACAGTTCGCCGAAGGCCTTGGTGGGCGTTAAGTGTCATTCAGCGGTATGCATTTGCGCATCGCGTGCTCTCCGCCCCTTCTAGAGGACGAGGTTACGAGAGAAGGAAAGGCACAGTAACTGCCTCACTCTGGATGGACACCTGACCTGCGTCTGGAAAATTAATGATAATAATAATAATATTAATAATTCCTTTTGGGGAAAAGAAATGGCACAGCATCTGTCTCATATATCGTTGGACACCTGAACCGCGCCGTAAGGGAAGGGATAAAGGAGGGAGTGAAAGAAGAAAGGAAGAAGAGGTGCCGTAGTGGAGGGCTCCGGAATAATTTCGATCACCTGGGGACCTTTAACGTGCACTGACATCGCACTGCACACGGGTGCCTTAGCGTTTTTCCTCCATAAAAACGCAGCCACGGCCGACCAATAGGAGCGAGGCTTATTGGCTCCTTTGTGACAAGTTTTTGACAATTTTCCTAATTGACAGTTACAAATTCTAGCCCCAGGTGACGTAGCGCCAGCTACAGTCTCGCACCTTTCTCTCCCCCGCCCATTTATCACAAATGCACCAAGAGTTGTTATCTCATATGTTCAGCCCCAAGAGCTCATTTCCATCACATACTCTACATATGATCTGAGTTCCAGCCGCCATCAGAGTGGCAACTCACTGACCTCCAGCGATGGGAGCTCGCGGTGTCCAGCTCCTACCCAGCTGTCCAAAAGCAGCTGGTGGGCTGGGCTTTGGAAGTCGCCGGGCGTCACCGGCTGCCGGCCACTTCACGAGACCAAGAACCAACCCAAGAATAGCCTAAGATACGGCTTTAAAGCGAAAGCCTTTAATGGCTCATACTGTCGTCCGTTCGGAGAGGGTGTCCCGCCTGTAACTCGGGAAATAAACAAGATAGCAGAAAAAGAATAGCTGCTTCAGATTGAAGAGGAAAAAATGAGCCTAGAAGCAGAGTTTGATTATTGTAGACAAATTAGTTAATTAATTATAGACAAAAATGTCGCAATTGCATCGAAATAGCGCGGACGTCGATATAGCCACGGGAATGGTGTGACGTCACATCCACCAGAAGTCGTCACGGCATAGTGAAAATTTTCACATAACGGTCGGAAAAATGTCGCATTGTGTGAAATTAGTAGAGAAATGTGTAATTAAGCGCAATTAACACTTAAGACCCCCTAAAGATATATAATTTGGGTATAGATATAGCCACGTGAACGGTGTGACGTGTGACAAGCAGTGGAAAAAAAAAGTAAGAGCGGGCTGCTACATATCACTACTCTTCAGCGATCACAAAGCAGCAATCCTAGGCGTCGACCGATTCAAGCATAAGACCTTCACCGGCCATGAATGC